>NC_088311.1:20014027-20317360 GCF_910592395.1 Lineus longissimus
AAGTTCGCTGTCTCATCGAAGGGCCAGCCTTGGCATTAAAATAACCATAGCCAAGGCTTGAAATAAGCAGAAATTCCTTAAAGGCTGAATATTTTCCACACCCAAAAAAATGTGTACAGGATAGATGTGACCATCACTGCACATGGGATGTTCTATTTCAACTAAATCCATGAAATTTAGTTTTCTTTGTTTTTCTTGAATTTGGCAAGCCTAGTAGTGGATTTTTCTTAGATAGATAAACTACCCTGCATCAAGGGTGCAAAAGGCCTTTATAAATAGACGACTCGTCTTCTAATGTACAATGATAAGCAGTGAGAACTTTTTAAAGCCATGGTGGACATCGCTATGAACAGGTTAGCCACAACAGCCAATGATAATGGCAACTAGCTTACCATCTGAAGTATGAAATTTAAAAACTTTATATATATATGATGTATAATTACACACAGGTTTATTTTTTATTTATATATATATATTCTCTATACATATGTATGCAGAAATATACACCAGGAAATCTTAATGTGCTTTCTTGTCTTTATGTACAAGCATAATCAAGAAATGCACAGTGATATGTTTGGAAGTAAACTAAACACATGCAAAAGACAAAATGATAATTCACAACATAAAGAGTAAATATCTCATACCAGCAGGCTTTAGCAGTTGATAATAGGCAGCATTCATCTGACCTACACCCAAACATTCTTACGAGAACCAAGCTGAAGGGTAGTATTACATATATTTTCCTCTGGACGCAAGGGCCCAACGCGCCGCGTAGCGGCAAAAAAGCGAAGCTGGCGAAACATTTATAACGGGTCACCGTCACTTATTATTGGACTTATAGCGCATTTACGGGGTTGCAACTATTTTGCTTTATTGTGTCACCAGGAAAGAAAAGCATGCGACCTAACGCCGATCTATTTGTATAAAGTGATAATTGGAAGGTATATAGTAGGAAATATCAATAAAATAATCATTCCATGTCGTCTTTTGAGGGCATTTTTGATTGTAAAAAATATATGTGTACGTCACCGTAGTCTCTGCAATGATAATTTTATCAGAGCAGTCTCGCGCAAGTAGAAGTTCTTTACCTACTAGTTCTTCACTTATTAGTCTCAACGTCTGGCGCAAAGCCAGACGTTTTCCATTACGATTTCACTACGATGTTTGACAATAAGGAGCAGTGCGCGAGATATGCTAATGAGCAGACTTCCCTCGCTTGAGTTTCTGAAGAATGTTCCATATCGCGCTATGCTCATCACTGCTGATTATGACAGGCGTGCACAGGTAGGTATCTGCTCCCCAACTTCCACCCTAATACGGTACAATAAGTTACCATTTGATGAGAATGGGACAATGCCCTCACTGTGTATGGAGTCATAGGGATAAGAAGACATTATTCATTAGTGTTGGTACAAGTGATTTTGCCCAAAAAGCATGCGCATTCAAAAAACAAAATATGCAAGGTATCACGTACATGTAACATGACCATGACGACGTGCAGAAAGTGCACTGGCCAGTGCATACCCTATGGCTATGTATAGTAAACATGGTAAACATGAACAACATCATTATTCATCGGCAGTTCATTTTACTCTGAGCTTTTCCTGAAACATATTGCCATGATGATTAGGCCTACCATGTACCATGACCAATAACGGCACTAGATCATGTAGATGTCAACAAGTTCACATGAACCGTATAATCCCGCATAATCCCGCATGGCGCATGTGGGGCATGCGTCTAAACCAAAGCCCCAAAATCACTTGTTTTGGTCTATTTCACTTGTGTTTCCCCCGTCTCCCAGTCCATAATACATTTACAGTTTACAATCCCCGATCATGGCCCAACAAAAGGTCATCGGTTGACTAAAGCCAAGGAACACAACTGTTCAATGGATTTATAGTTGAATGCGATCAAACTACATCTTTTCAATCGTGGATTGTAAATTTAACCCCATGGGCCTAGGGAAGGCCCTATAACAATACTTTCGACACAGTTATTATCTCCGCTGCCTCCACCATGTTACACACAGTGCTCACTGCTGATTCTAAAATGCGCCACCTAGTCAATTGCACTATCGTCATCACCTCATCATACTTCATTGACATTACAGGCACACATTGACATAGACCACTGTTGCAATCAACGACACAGTCGCTATCCAAGTAGCATTATAGAGGTAATTATCATTATCATACCTCATTAGCATGTGAACCAATCGCGTCGCGTCCTTTGCGATCACGGCAAAGCCTCATGGAATAATGTCTTTCAACATTGAATAATTTTTCATATTCCATGCCTACAACTTCAATTTCTTCATAATCCATGGCTAGAAGTTCAATACTAATATAATATCCAAGATAAAGTTACAAGAAGTAGTCAATAGGGGTCTCTCACCTCTCACTGTATGTCCACACTATTCACGCTTGTACGAGGAATACATTCAATGCTGAATCTAACAACACCCAGTGCCCTTACTCTGTATATTAGTCACTGGAAGATGGCCCATTTCACTCCTTGCTTCTACTTCACCTATAGTCTCATTGCAAACGCCTCAGTTCTATGATATCACATTCACTTTCAGCTGTCATGCAACGCAACAACTGTGCTATCTGCCATCGCACATCAACGAAGAAGTGCAGCCGCCCACATTCCACCTCACGTCTGTCCGACCAGCTGCAATCCTCGAGGACGCCCCACTGTACCACGATTTCACTACATTGTTTGACAAGAAGGAGCAGTGCGCGAGATAGGCTAATGAGCAGACTTCCCTCGCTTGAGTTTCGGAAGAATGTTCCATATCGCGCTAAGCTGACCACTGCTGACCATGACAGGCGTGCATTGGACTGGTACAGGTTGGAACTGAACATTGAATATGCTGGTGGTGACGCTTTCTGATGAGAAGTTGGTCGTGACTGATGCAGTATCCTTGGACTTGTCCACAGCATCGTTCAATCATTGCTCTCTGAGCTGCCTTGATTCTGTACCCAAATACTAAGACCAAATGCCTGTTGACTGTGCTTTAAGAGAGACTGGCGCCATGCCTAGAGATATGACTGACCCCTATTGGCAAATTTGTATGACTTTATCTTGCCTACCTAGCTGCTGCCTATAGTCTCCCTTTAACTGCGGAACACTTCAAAGTCGATAAAATGCCATGTTCCACCTTTTAATGTGTTCAGACCGCCATTTTCAAAATAATCAAGTCAGGACACTGCCTTCTAGTCTCATAATAAATTTTGCTTTCCTCAATATATAATAACATTTCTTCTTCTTCAATGCTTTCATCATTCCAAACTTCTCCTCCTCTGACTTTTACAGGGGTACAGTCATGGCAATCAAAACCCAAATACTGAGACCAAATGCCTGTTGACTGTGCTTTAAGAGAGACTGGCGCCATGCCTAGTCTCTCTTAAAGCACAGTCAACAGACACCAACCCCCTCAGACTCAGAAACCACAAACGCCCAACCCTTCCTGCTACCCTAATACTTCTGGATCTCCAAGATTCCATATAGAAATAAAAGTTGCTTGATCACATGTATGTAAGCACTGTTTGATGCACTGCAGTCAACTGAGGGGGTTTTGTCTGATACGTAGACAGTGCTGCCAGTAGTAGACCTGCAGGTGTAGGCCAGTTGACACTGTCTTTTATAAACTGCTGATATCTCTGATGAGCATGTAGGCCTGCATTGAACTTGAATAATAAGGCGCTGGCTAGATATTATGCAGTTACGATGTACAAATAAGCATGTAAAAACACTTTGGGGCAGTCTTGGGAAACTGGCCGTCAATTACGCGATTCTTGATGTCATTCTCATAAAGGTTTCCAAATACTGTTACATATACATGTAAGCCATCTATTTTGAAAATCTGTTGTGAGGTTTTCAATTATATCAAGTTTTTGCCAAAAAAATTTGTTGATAAGAGAAAAAATTACCATGGATACAAAGATTTAAGATGGTGTGTTCATTTCAAACTACTGACTGGTTTTCCTTGACTGCCCTATATTTGATAAATTGTTACACGCAGACTCCGGGATACATTGAAACAAATGAAAACGCAACACATCCCAACAATGTCTTAACACAACTAACTTTCCAAATCTAAACATTCTATAAAAAGCCATGAAATTTGATGGAATTTAAAGTTTTGGGTCAGGTAGAATTCAATTTAACTCCAACATAACAACTCTGAACACTTTTTAACAATCCTACGTGTGACCATACAGTTTCCTGAGCAAGCTAATAAGAAGCAACGTAATATGTACAGATCAAACTTGCATCAATTTGTGTTGACATATTATGTTAATTAAGTACCATAGATGTTTTGATATGGAGTGGCGGTGGCGTAAAACTAAATACAGTGGAACCTCTGTTAGCGGACACCTCTCTATAAAGGACAACCTCTCTATAAAGCACACTAGTTTTGGTCCAAAATTGGTTGTTTCCATTCAATTTGACCTCTCTAATCAGGACACCTCTCTATTTAGGACAGCGCTTGTCAGTCCGGAGGGTGTCCTTAATAGAGAGGTTCTACTGTATTGCAACACATCTCTCAAAGTTGTGGGTTTGAACCTAGTCAGGTTGCCACTTCGTTTTTGACAGGTCCAGCTTAACCCTTTAACTGCTGGATATTTTTTCTCAATTTTAAAATTTTGCCGATAATCTGTTTTTAAAAGACTGTACAAGTAGCTTGAAACGGAGAAGAGTTAGATTCCTCCAAACCGCCAAAGAAGTAATCTACTACCTGCACACCATCTATCAGTAGGCGGAGAAACTACATAGCAGACGATCTTTTCAATGAAACTCGATGAATAACGCAGAGGCGCTTGTCGCAATTCGGTGACGGTGGCAGTTAATGAGTTAAAGGGATTATCGCTTGCTTGATACAGCACCCCAGTCAGTATCAAAGTGAGCATGTATGAAACTGTCCCAAATTGCTGCACGTGTCATTACCATGGAACTCCACAACACAGCATTATAAATAGAAGGCAACTAAATCACTAGTTCAGAAGACTGAGTCTAGCTAACCGTACTTTCTTCTGTGCAACAGGAAATCAGAAGGTACATTTTTGTGGTTGGTGAAAATGTATAAGTAGGCTAAAATCTTGCCGTGCGAAATTCACTGTGTGAGCAGCTAGTCCTCAAAACCCTAGAGTGCCCTATGGAGACCCATTATGACACGCATTGTAAAGTGCACAGAGACAGACCCTGGTCTGTAAAACAGACCCTGGTCTGCAAAACGCTACATATACTGGGTGTAAACGAAAAAATAATACACTTCTAAAATTGAATAGCATTAAAACTGTCATTCAGAACCGAATCAGCTAAGACATGTCCAATTATCACTCTGACATTGTCTGAGCTACATTTGTATTTAATTATTTTGGATGCTATCAAAATTCTGAAATTTGTTAGTTGACAGAAAGAGCATAAATTGGAAATCGGGTTTGTTCTATTTGTTCTAGTACTTCTTGGCAGCCGTGAGAACAAATCAATCTTTTCCAGCCATCCAGTGCATGTTTTAACAAACTCGTCGACACACTTTATAAAAGAAGCCTTTCTCGAAAATTGTCCACTCAAGATACAATGCGAAGTTTAACTTCACCATGCGAGTTAACCAGGATCTTCACTGCTTCCTCATGAGTGATACCCTCAAGGCTACGGTTGTTGACGGCAGCGATTTGATCCCCTCGTTTCAGTCGGCCGTCTGCTGCTGCTGCCCCCTTGGAGAATACAGTCTTGACGTAGATAGGAAGGTCGCCGTGCGGACTGCCGTGGCCTCCTACGATCGAAAAGCCAAGACCTTCTGCCTTGCGTGTAAGGATGATGGTCTTGTATTGAACTTGCCTGAAATTGAATATGTGACATCACATAGGGGTGGTTCAACATTTCCACGAGTATAGTGAATACGATCTTTCATGACCCCTCCACCAAAAGAGCACTTTTAACGTGCAGACTCTTCAAATGTATAGGTATCGATTCTTTGGTAGTAAAGTAGAAGCTCGGTGAATAACAGTGTGATTGATGTTTAGCCAATATGCAGTAATGCAGGCTGCCAACCTTGCCTCGCCTTCAGATGAAGCATACAATATTTTATCAATAAACTGTTTGTTGACTGCGACAAGAAGGAGAAGACAGCGACCAGTCCTATACTTACGTATCCATTTCCTCCTCATCGTCCAAAGCCTCTTGTTCCAGAGCCTCAATCTCTTCAAGGGTCGGCTCATCTATGTACACAGGCTTGGAGAGGAAGTCTTCCCCCTTGGCCAGCTCCAGCATGAGGACCCCCTGTGTCTGTGTGAGGAGGGTGACCGCCTGACCCTGGCTGAGATTGTCGGTGCTGAGGCCATTGATGCTGAGCAACTGGTCTCCGATCTGAAGAAAACAAAGAAATATCAAGTATTGGTAGAATAAAACCTCTTCATTAAGAAACACCCTTGGGACTGACAAATCATGTCCTTAATAAAGAGTTGTCCTGATTAGAGAGGTCAACTTGAATGGCAATGGCCTATTCCGTCTAACAGCAGTGACCTTAGGTGTCCTGCTTATATTAGAGAAAGGTGTCAAATGAGGGAGGTTCCATTTACTTCAGAACAAGTCAATCCCATGCCCAAGTTGAAAATGCACACACCGACTCGATTACTGTAATCACCTACCCTAAGCTTCCTGGCCCTTGCTGCTGGAGTATCCTGCTGAATGTTCGCTATTGTAATTGGGATGTTCCCTAATGGACTCCCGTAGCCTCCAGCGATGCTGAGGCCGAGGGGACCACTATCATATCGTTCTAGGTGGACAAAATATGTGCTGATTGAAGCACTCTGCTCGCTTGAGCTGCTCGAGCCTGAAAATGATGACAATATATTACAAAATATGACTTGAGCTTACCCATGGAAGGCTAGCCTGTTCAAAAGTAACATTCCTTCCCATGCAATGATGACAAGATGTCAGAATATAACTTTGTAACATTATCTCACCGATGGAGGGCAAGTCTGTTCAAAAGTAACATTCCCTGCCACACAACACTATATCCCCACTGCTCATCAATTGGTGCCTGACTGCAGTGGCACGTAAAAACACTCATCCCGCTTTGGATGATGAATACTCCATGGAGAAAAACAAATCCAATTTGCATAGCGAACGCTGTAGAAGAAGAAGAGGAATAAGTTTCGTGTGACTGGGCATGTGACTAATGACCTGAAGTGTAATGTCAAAGCAAAGCCATGAAGAGCTGTTTTATTTCTTTGGATGCGAGAGCCAATGATCCTTTTGAAAATACGGAGGTCACCAAACAGATTGACTTCAGGAAAAGGAAAGCAGGAGACGGGTCGAAGGTCAGATGCAAATTAGAAGTCAGCAATACATTCATTACAATTTGGTTTAGAGATGAATTTAAGATTTTGGACCATCAATAGTATGGGATGAGAAAACTGACTTGAGTTAGTTTACAAGTTGGTTGCGAACTTTTTGTCGAGAATGTATCATGAACAACAAACTCAGATATACAACATGAAAATTCTTCTACATAGATGCACTACACTTAATCTCCACATGCTAACACTTTTAGCATAAAGTGTTAACATAACATCCCAAATTTCTACTTAACCTAATACTTGAAACATAACAAACACAGTCCAAACCAGAATTTAAGAAAAAAATATATCTGCAATTCATGATGATGTGGTATTGCAGACCAGAACACATGCAGGATATAAACCTTCACTAATTACCAGGAAACATTTGTTGAAGCTTTTGATTACCAAATTTGGAATGTTGCTTGTCCGCAGAAATATACCAAACTCCTTACATGTAAAACAGATATTCAGAATGCAACAAAACACACTACTATAGTACCCCACAGGTGAGAGATTTTTGTCGCATGCAATCATGACTGCAAGTCACGGTGATGAAATTCTTTCATTTGTGGGCCTCTTTAGCATCAACCCAGATGATTGTTGGGTAATAGCCTTGGTCTGCCAATATGCCAAAGATCAGCGCCAAGTTGCACATCCCAAACTCGGTCATAAAGAAAACCCTTGAGATTACGCTACAGGTTTCCTGGTAAACGGTTCCTTTAAAAGACTAACAGACATGAAGAGAAAACAAACCATCCAATTTCGCCTAAGATGATGAATCTGCAAAACTGTACCGCACAAACAAGATTTGCAATTGGGAGAGTAATTTTTACACCGTTCCTCGAGAAAGAGATGATACAATTTTTCTTCATCTTTTCTATGTTATCTTGGCAACAACACTTGTCAGTTGTGTAGATTCATCACTAGCTTGATAACAATATCTACCATTGGAACAAAAATACAGAATACAGCTCTACCATACACAAATATCAGGGCCATCACCAGGTGTGAGTCAATAATGCTCTGGTTGTGCCCCATTACGACTCCAACTCCGACTTTATCTTCGAGGCTGCATATTGCTTGCACAGGCTTGCAGTTTGAAGTTGATGTCGGAGTGGGTGTTGTACGTAAATGAAGCACAACTAAACAACATCCCCTTAGAGGAGAAGTCCACACGACTTATTCACTTTTGCTCAAACTTGACATAATCCCACACTTGCAGTAAAGAGGGCAGGGTGGAGAATGACACAACGGCCAGACAAATACCGATTTCACCATTTATGAACTAAAACAAATTTGACAAACTTTATAGAACAAAGCCATGCAGACTACCCTTTAACCCTTTTGCTGCAGTTTTTATTTTCAAGCCAGCACCAGCCCGCGCTGATGATGGACAGTACTTGCCTTCTTATGAATGGGCAAATAATATTCAAAAGTGTTGCCATCTATAGTGGTTGGATCAAACTAAAGTTTCCAATGCGCCTTTGGCAGATCCTGATGAATTCAAATTATAAAAGGGCTTGACCTGCTAAGCATGTCAACCGCAGCAAAAGGGTTAAGATCCTAGAGACAGACCCGAGCATTCTTCTACCAAAGCCCAGGATGTACACAGGCCTAGACTGTAACGGATTCTAACCTGGTCAAGTTTAGCTCCTCCTTTGACTAAAAAGCTTGATTATGCTCTGGGAAACTTTGGAATGTACGCAACCGATCTGAACCGGGAATGTTAGGAGTTTGGGAAGCTGTGATCTGCTTTTGCTGTGTCAGCACTTTCAAGATCTGCATCCCCTGCACCATCTAAAGCGATCTACCCAGTATTAACACCAGGCTAACATAATATCCAAAAAATTAAAAGACACTTCATTCAGGTTTGAATAGTCAATTCACTGACTATGACACAGTAGCTAGAATACTTTGTAGACATTTTTCAACTGAAAAATATTGTCTTACTTCGTTCAACAAAACAACAGAGAAGTAAAGTTTTTAGATTTGGCAACTTTACTTTTTGAAGTAAGCAAGATACATGGAATACCGAAAATTTCAAAATCCTGCTTCTCACATACTGCAATTAACTAATTTATTCCTAATTAACTAAGATAATCAAGCTTAATAGCTTTTTGAGGATGGGAGACCTGCGAAAAGAGGGAGAGATTATTGTTAGTGGGAAAAGTAGCATAAATGGCCAGTCGAGTGAAGAACGTGTAGATATAAAACAATATCTAGAACTTTGTACCAAGCCTCGTTGCTGTTGCTGGTGTTCATGGATGAATGACCAATAATGAGATACGCGTACATGTAGCATTATAAGGTGTGTGATTGGTTGGATTAGCAGTGATGCATAAATTGATGTGTCATAAACAATGATAAACAAGTGTTTCTTTCAACAATAAAAACAGTGGAAACTAAAATCTGAGCAATAAAATTTAGTATGCAAAACTCCTATCTAAGAAATAAAAATCATCAGGCAGAGGTTTAATAACTAACTAAAAAGTTAAATTAAGTATATAAAACAAAGAATTATTCAAATCCAACAGTTGTCCTTCATCCTTCACTGCATGTACTCATTTTGTAACTTCAAACTGACATATAGCCCCTCATATCGGATACCATAAGCCAAGCCTAACAATACCAAGCAAAATCTTTTTGAAAACAAGCAAATGACCAGCACCAAGCACTGAAACAGTTTTCAAAAGTGTGGTGTTGAACTTTATCAGACCATTTCATGACTTTTTGCCAAAATAAATAGCAAAATCGGCAAGATATTCAATTCAATCCTTCAAAAGTCAATGCAGGCAAACACTCATTAAAGGCAGGAGCAGATAGATGATTGTTTTAAAAACTTGAATACAAAGAAGTACTAGAGGCATTCAATTCAATAAAATGCAAACAAAAAAACAACTATCATATTAAGTTCATCAATCAGAAATGTCAAACGCAACTGAAGGCACTCAAAATCAAAATTGATAGATAATCGGTGGGAAAATTTAATGAACTGAAAAATCTATTACATTCTCTCTGAGATGAGTGCTGTTATGATACCTATATAGTTTGCAGATGTACGTCAAGCCAAGATACGGTGTCAGTACAACAGTCGAGCTCTATCGTAAGATGTGCTAAGAGTTTGAAATCAGCCATATATTGTCTACGATGGTGGAAACTGGCTCTTTACTTGAGGAAATTGCCAAACAGGCACAAAAATTGTAATGGCAATGCTTCAACCTGTACTGCCTTAAAGTGCTTGACATTCATTTCCAAGCCTAATCAGAAATCGCTTGGTAGAAACCAAGAACCACACAAACTGTGCTACACTTCACTTGACCATTTCAGACCAGTTGCAAGTACTGAGTAGCACTGGCCAAAACTCAAACCATCGACCTTCTGATCACAAGTCGGACACTCTTTCACTATGCCACCACCACAGGCTTCCTCAAAACTTCACAAAGTTTGAAAGATGGGACGGCCAGCTCTTCAGCTTGTTACGGTGGCCTGCGCTGAGGTTCAAAGTGGCAAGTTGCAACATGAATTTAGGCTTTATAGAACAACTTCATGTTTTGACAATCTGGAAGAAGGATTACACTCCATTGCCACCTGACGTCACAATTATGCACTCTGCCCGTAACCAATTTTTAGGTGCAAATCTTCTGATCACTCACATTGGCTGGAAACTTTACCACACAAAGTCCAGAGTTTGCACATACACGTAGGTTGAAAATATTTCCAAGGTAGACAATACTGAGGCATCTTTTTCTACAAGAATTCCTAATTATTGAGAGAAGAAATTTCAAAACGATGCGTAAAGTTCGAATAACACCTACACTTCTTGTAATAAAATTTGTAAAATCCCATAACTTATTGAAACTCTTCTCCTATATCATCTTGTTGTTGGTCTTGAAACGAAAGTCACAAAAATTCACAAATGAATCAAAATGGATCAATTTCTGATGAAGTATGACATAAACACAAGGCTGCTAAAAAAAATAATTGCAATGAAATTAGGCTTTTTACTTGACTTTGTGCTGTATTTTCGTAATCCCAAATATGAAATGGTCATGAACAATGTCACCCAGTATGCACTTTTGGGTCCTCCTTGTACACATGCAAAATATATCCTCCCAACCCAAATCACCCTAATATTCTAAAGACTATCCTATATAGTTATAGTGTAATGGTGTGCTTTCAAAACGTATCACCGCAAGTTTGCTGCCTTAAGCTTTGGCTAAAACATTGAAGAAATAGAATAGAAAGCATATTCTACTGGTAGAAAAGTGAAAAGTCAGAATTCAGCTATACTACTCAACTGGAAGGAATTTGCTGAATTCAATTTTATTGAGAAATGTGAGTTGAATAGAAATTGTTAGAGATAATTAGCAGGACACAATACAAGGAGGGAGGAAATTACCCTTGGGGTCAATAATTTTTAAACTTTTTAAATAATCAACCACTTATCTGACAATTACCTTTCACATGTTTGCCTCCTTTAGTTTTTGCATTGCTAGCGCTGGACTCAGATTTTCGCAGGCCGGCTTTTTCGCTAGCGCTGCTGGAATTCCGCCGAGAGGTACCATGCGATCCAACTTTTAATCTTCCGACCGTCATGGTCACTTTTCCCATTAGAATCTAGGACGAAAGAAAACGCTTGTCAGAGTTGTTGACACAGCGGAGATTATTTGAAAATCTGACAGCTATGAGCAATAGTTTGTCTTTTTCTTCATTTGATGCATTGACTGACATCATTGATTGGGTGGATCCTCTATCGGCGACAGTCTTAAGGATACATATCTACCAGGCATGCGAGCGTGGGTCCATATCTGACGAAATGGATCCGGCCTTGCGTTGGCTTCAAACTGGCCATTCGTCGTATCTTACCTTGAGGACTGTAGCTGCATAGTCTTGAGTTGCATTTCTCATGTCTTCACCATTTACATCAAGGATCTGGTCACCTTGCATAAGCCGGTTGTCACTCTCTGCCACGCCACCTTTTACCTGAAATTGCAATAACATTCATAGATTTGTTCAATTTTATTCAAACACATGACACAAGCAACGATAGGAATTGGAGAACATGTATTTTCATTTATGGTATTTTCATTTACCTTGTATCATATATAAGGTACGATGGTACAGTTATAGCTCATAAAATGTATGGTACTATTATCTGCTGTTTTCTTTACTGTAGTGGCTATAATTTTACCATTTGACCTTATATCAGTGCAGCCATTATTACTGAGTGACGTTCTACATATCCCAGCGCTAATAAACTGCACCAGTAGCGAACATGTACTTACTATATCTGACAAAAACACACCAGTCCCGTTCTTGCGGCCAACAATACTAAGGCCAAGACCTTTGCCAGGCTTCTTCATCAGCTCCACAGTGAATGTATCATAATAGTCCTCGTCCTTCAGCTGAGAGTCGTCACGATACACGCACATCCGCACCTTTGATGGCGTTTGTCGTAAAACTTGGATCGCCCGCTCGTGAGTTGCATCGCGGAGGTCTTCATGGTTAACCTTAGAGGAGAGGAGTCAATAATGAATACCTTATACATGAGGGTGCAGAACAGTATTTCCAGGAGTTACAAAACAAACAATACTGCAAAAGATTTTTTCAATGGTTCGGGGTACTACTGATCGGGATGGGAAATAATAATAATAATAATAATAAAATTGTTATTTATATGGCGCAACTTTCCAGAATTAGTCCTGTTCAAGTGCGCCCTCCCGTCGAGTTGTAGTATTGACTATAGAGTTCTGTTTTTATCTGTCCCCTGAATGCATTGTAAGTATTGTTTCTAATGTTACTGTTTAGGCTATTCCATAGCCTAGGGGCACTCCTGGAGAAAGCTCGGGTTGGGAAATCTGGCTCGTAAAGCAGGAGTTTTTTTCAAGATGGCTGCCATAAACCTTAGTGACCTTATCTCTTTTCGTAATTAAGGACATAATGACTGAACAATGCCAGGAATGATGTTACTTCAATTTAATAGAGGTGGATCCCTTGGTGGAAAGCTACATGGCAACAAAATTAGCAACCCAGGTCAAATCACGTGGCGACAAGAATGCTGCTCTCACCTCTAATATCTGGTCACCTGATATGAGTCTGCCATCTCTATTTGCTGCTCCATCTTCATAAACTTCATGAATGATTATAGCACCCTGAAATAAATGAAATAGATGAAGAGTGATGCCCTGAGACCTGAAGAAGTTTTAGTGTAGTGGCAGGAATTAAGAAATTCTGCATCAATATAAAAGAGGTATTTTCATTATACTCACAAGTAGCGTATCTGAACCTCCCACTATACTAATGCCCAGACCCGATTTCCCTTTGTTGATTTCTATCACGGTAGATCGGCCAGGCAGGATGTCGCATGTTGCAGGGTCACCTTGGGGAACTTCTAAGTGATGGTGGCTTTCTCGGGGCGAAGTTCTACCATGCTGGCCGTCAGCGGCGATGGACTGGCCTAAAATGGAAATAGAAAGGGTCTGACGACTCCACAATGCAGGATAATGAGGTTTTGATCTCGCTCATTATTCGCAACATCCGTGCCACGGTATTTTTCAACCTTGTGGACCCCAAGAGATAACACACCGTAAACCTCTGAAAAGGTTTATTGATTGAGAGGCAAACGCTATTCAACAGCCTTACCCACATACTATGAAATTCAAATTCGGCAATCCGAGAGTAGTCTAGATACAACAGGTGAATGGTGTCAAGGACAATCTTCAGGCTGGTGAAGCATTATGAACATCTGAACATCTGTGCGACATTTCTGGACAAGAACTAATTAAGTGCAGTAAGTGCTTCCTGACAACTGGTCAATTAACCCTTTCATACCCGGTATTTACCGGGTCTGTACACTGGGTGCTATTGTCCCGCAGTAATCAGAACTGCTGAATTTTCCACAAGTTCTATCATTCACCACAGTTCGTATAAAGTTTTTTGTCATGGTTACACCCAAAATGAAATGGCCAGGGCCATTGTGCTCACCTCATGTGGAGGAAAGATGGATAAAGAGCATGGTATTGTGTCATGTAGTGTTAGGTTTGATGTAGGTCCAAGCAATTACAATTTCCCCAAAATGGCAGTACATTCGACCTCTGTGACCTTGAAAAGTAGGTCAAATCAAAGAAGACCCGGGTGACACATTGAATGGTTGTTAGAATTAGATGTACCTATGATATAAAATTGGTGCCAATCGGGCAAGTCATTACTAGGAATAATGGCATTTTGAAGAATTTAGGATTTGGCCCCCTCCCTGGAGGCCAAACGGCAAATCAGATCGCACCAAACTTCGGTACCTAAGATCACCTGACCAAGGGGTACATGTGTACTTAATTTGTGATCAATAGTCATTGCAGTTAAGAAACGTGCCATAGTTACGGCCTGACGGCGAATTTACGCCATTTGACCTCTGTGACCTTGACAAGAAGGTCAAATTAAAAACCTGTGTGACATATACTGTATGGTGGTTAGACCCATGATATCAAATTGGTGGCAATCGGGCAAGAAGTTAAGGAATAATCACATTTTTAAGGTTTTTGGATTTTGCCCCCTGGTGGTCAAGTGGTGAATCATATTGGACCAAACTTCGGTCCCTGAGATCACCTGACTAAGGGGTAAATGTGTACCAAATTTGGTATCAATAGTCATTGCAGTTTAGAAACGTGCCATCGTTACATCCTAACGGCCAATTTACACCATTTGACCTCTGTGACCTTGAAAAGGAGGTCAAATCAAAAACCCGGAGGATATATGATGCACCTTTGCTAGAAGTACCTACCATATTTTTTTCAAAAATTCCTGACTACTATTAAGGGAGATATTGCATATTTTCACTTTTAACGTTTGGCCCCCTGGTGGCCAAACCATGAAACGAATCGGACCGAAACTTGGTCTCCAAGGTGTCATTACATAAGGGTACATGTGTACCAAGTTTCAACTCAATAGCTCTAACAGTTACGAAACGTGCCCTGCTAACGGACGACGGACGACGGACGACGGACGACGACGACGACGACGACGACGACGACGACGACGGACGACGGACGCCACGGTATGGGATAAGCTCACCTCTGCTAAGAGGTGAGCTAAATGAGATCGCTGCCCGTTCTATACCAGGTGTTGGCCAGGCGTAGGGTACACTTCGAAAACCCGGCATACAAAAGGGCAAACTCTTTCGATAAGTTTGATTTGGACATGTACATGTAATGAAGGGATGAAGTCTACATAGTAATCAGTCACCTTTAACTAATACGAAACTTTTCAGAAAATGCATCGAATTAAAGATGACACAAATGTTGGCGAACTGATCTTTTTCTTGTTTGCATAATGGCTAAAGACAATGAAGTGATATGAAGGCAATTGAAGGCAAGCTTGGCAGGTGATTTGCAATTGGTACATAAGCGCTTTTCTTAGACAAACTGTACTTGTTGACACCATCGTTAATACACTAAACTGATACTATGCACGCAAAGATCGCACTGGACAACATGACGATTTCACGAATAGATACTTGTTGATAGAAACCACCCAGAGAAGTTTGCCTTAAAACAATGACAGAATAAATGGCAAAATGGGTAATGTTCACAAAGCACAAAGTCTTGCTCATTTTTCAATTCAATACGGTATTTTTTTGTGACAAGTTATTACTGGTTGAAGCATTAGAGTTGAAAAATTGACGAGTTTGATATTTGCGTTTGATGCCAAAATGGGCGAGAAAAAAATTATCATGAACATTACCCAGTTAATTAGTTGAAACATTTCATAATTAAAGCATCAATTAGTGACAGCAACATTAGTCAACTCATCACTGCCAACCCATTAACTGTTCGCAAAAAATTAATTCAAAGCATTGTTTGCAATTGATGCACGTTTTGGAGAGAAAAAATGATTATATATGGGCTTGGCAGAGGAAGAATTAACACAGCACATGAACAGAGTCATACATCAAGTACATGACCTATAGATTACAGCATGTTCCAAAAGAGTGTCACAACTTCCAAAAAATAGATACAAAAACCGTCCAACAACATCACCATACATCATCATTCAACCAAAAAATACTTGCATGAATTTAACATAATTTTTTAAAGAGAAGCTCATCTTCCTTGTTGATTTCATCTGGCGATTTGAAAAAAAATTCTGTGAAAATCCAACAAAGAAGCTTTTTCAATGCGTTCAAACTGAAGTAAGCTGGTACAGTTATAGCCTCTGTGTGCATTGGTATGTACTGCTAGCTGTTTTCTACACACTGTAGGGGCTATGTACCTGCGCTATAATTGTACATCTTGCCCTTACATCAGTTTCTGATATCTCTCGGATAAAATATCCACCAAGGTGTCGATCATCGGCTGATTGAAGTCAGAGTGACACTTTTTTGGGACACCCTGTATGGTGAACAAGACACTACAGTGTATGACACCCTATATTACCAGGGACTGTCAGGAATATACTAGGAGAACTAGCTCGCATGATCGTCATCCCGATCAAATCTACATCCTCGCGAGAACTCATGCTCATGCTCGCAGCCGAGAAACTTCCATCGCTTAAGAGTTCATCGTCTGAAACCAAAGATTTGCCAACCAGATAAGCGCCCTGTTCTATGTTGAGGCTTACATTGATCACTGGATTGCATAAGGACAGATATCACAATTATGGAATAGATAAAGTTGGAATAAAATCGTCAACATCGTCTAGCAAGTACAGGCTTAAAGAATACGGATAGATGTGCTGTGTACAGTTAGTTCTACAGATATCTATCATAGAATAGATCCTCAAGAAATACCAGTTGCCAAGGCTGATCCCTTGCAACTGAAACCTATAAACCGGTATTCTAATCTAATGGACCAGTCAATCAGCATTGCGATTCCCTCATGTCACTCAAACATCACCTCTGTAACCTAAATTTGAATTCCATGCTTTATTCAATGTTCGAGACAGGGTGACACATAGGTATAGCCAGAGAGTGGTTAGGGGTGCAACAGACCCCATTTTGAGTGGAAAATCTTTACTTTTGACTGGGAAAAGCCATGACTATGAATTTCCCTAGTTTTTCTGGAAAACGACCCCATCCCTTTGGAAATTTTCAATGCCTATGTCATGAAGGTAATAAAAGTGGTACAATCACACCCCCAACAGTGTTGAAAAGAGCTAGAAGTACAGATCAATGCACCCTGATCGTGGCTTTATACATTCCAAATCACAGTTGACATCAATGACTGTATTTTTACCGGGTGGGGGGGGCTATAACTGTACCACTTTACCTTATGTAACACCATTCTGAATGGCAGAGTAAATGACCCAAAAGATATGTCACATACATAAAAGTAAGAGAAAGCTGTGTCGAGACCTTAATAGATATTAGAAACCTGAACTGCCAGAGAATGCCAATTCTGGAAAGAAAATAGTGGTGGCTCTGGTTACCTACAACTGGCAACAACTTTTACTGTCGATACCTGCTGACAACTAAAGAGTTGGGCAAGTTTTTTTGCATCAAAATTAGTTTTGCCAGCTGCCTTATACCATTTTCCTGCTTACTGTGATATTATTTTCAAGTCATTTTAACAACAGTAGAACCTCTCTTAGCAGACACCTCTATATTAAGGACACCCTCTCTATCAAGGACACTAGTTTTGGTCCCAAATTGGGTGTTTCCATTGAAATCAACATCTTTAATCAGGACAACACTCTATTAGGAACAGCATTTGTCAGTCCCGAGGGTGTCCTTAATAGAGAGGTTCTACCGTTCACTGTAAGTTGAAATTGCGAGTTCCATTGACAGATAAATCCTGATGACTGGGTGGGTCGACAGTGTGAAGCCATATCAGTTTTGGCTTTTTTTGCCATGCGATGTCGGTGTTTGGTAAATGTGGCAATTTTCTCGATAGCTTAATAGCTCGAAAGGCCTCAGCAGTTCTCAGTAATTAGTACGACTGGAAAATATTATGGTGCCTCTGTAGACCATAATCTGATAGGACATCCCCGGCCACCTAGTGGCAGTTGTATAAATCAGTCAGAAGAAGATGATAGTGAAGACGTACAACAATCACACCCTCTACTGGAGAAATCTGTAACACTCATAAAAAGATGTTACTTTACCAGATTGTAGGTCTACCCTTTCAGCACCAACAGCATTTTCATCATTTTCTGCCATTTTCTTGTCATTTTCGACTTTTGATTTGTCATTTTCGATTTCAATTTTAATTATGCTCTCATCGACCATAGCAGCTGGTACGGTAACCTCAGTTTCATCTTGGTCGTGTGTGCCATCAAAATCTACGACTATCTCCTGATCTTCGGTGTTATTGTCTAATTAGGCAAAACAAGATTTCTACGTGTTAAGCAAACAATTGAATACTACAAGAGGATGCAGGAGGTCATGTCAATAGTTAGGTTTAAAACTCTACAGCACCTTGGTTGGAATGTACTATTGTGTTTGTTGTATAATACATTGTGCCTTGTTCAGGCTGATTACACTCAGACCAAGCCATGAGGGCGGAGCCAATTACTGCCGGGGGGAGGGGGGGGCTCTCATAAAGAAGGGGTATGCACATCTGTGTCCGTGTAATTATTTACTACTGTCTACTTACTGGCCTGGTCTGTTACACTAAGACCAAACGTCGGAGATTTGCCACCAGATGTCACATGGGGATCACGATTTATCAACAACACAACGGAACCTTGTGTTCTCCGTAATGCTTCTATTGCCTGAAAAGACATCGAGGGAGAAATTAGTCAAATCTGTTGAGGAGCCTCATAGCCTAATGGTCAACACTGCTGGTAATCACCCAATAGGGTCCGGGTTCTTTGATTTTTTTTCCGCAAAATGACCAAAGCCTATTAAAAACGACAAGAAGCCGAATAGACTATAGAGAGAATGTCTCATTATTTACCTTATCATAATGAACTGAGATCAATGGTTGGTCGTCAACAGCCAATAACTGGTCAAAGACCTGCAGCCGGCCGTCCTGCAACCAAGAAATCCATGAAAATTTAAACATCGGGTGAGTCGGATTCCAATGATCTCTATCATGATTGCTTGTGCTGTGAGCTAATTAAGGACGTTGACTCGCATATTTAACATTTTTAAGGCAGGCAGATGGTGACATTCCGTTCTTGTGCTCTGTTTATGGCAGTTTGATAATTTTTCAATGATCCTGCTAGGAGAAGTCTCAGTCCTGATGGAAGTGAAGACAGTGTATCTCATGCACAAGTTGTCATTTTTATAGCCGTTTTACAAGATTGATCCTCATCCAAAACTGAAACGTGGCATTTCATCTCTAACTGTGCTTACCTCCTGAGCTGGCCCTCCCATTGTAATACTTTTGATAAAGATGCCCTTCTTATCACCGCAGCCTTCTTGGATGGCAAAGCCGAGACCCACAGATGACTGCAAGAGATAGATTTAGAATATGATAGCATTGATCTTACCCAAGGCTTCAACTTATGAGTGCTTGCTTTAACCACTACTGCTGGCATTGACCTTGCAACTCTGTCTCTTGCAAACCAGGCAAGGAAGAGCATCACGAGCTATGTGTACTTGGATTTCCAACTTAGATATGCACATGTGCTAAGGAAGAGAACAGCAATATGCGCTATACCAAACATTTTGGAGACAACCTCACCACGGCATTGCTGAAATGAGTACTGAACTGTCCTCCAAGTTTCAGAGCCAGCAAATTTCAGTTGAACAGAGATTTACAGTTATTCACTGAAGCTTGAAATATCGGACGGACGTGTCGGATGGACTTCCCTTTGAAACCCGCACTTCTTACCTTCTGCAGCGATATTTGTTGAGTGTTGGGGAATTGCACGGGGTCAACATGAACACTAGGCAGGTGAGCATTCTGTTCAGCAGTTGTTGGTAACTCCCTCGGTACTTCGGTACTCAGCTGGAAGAAGTGGAGGAAAATTATGAAATCGTTAGTGGGACTCTAGGATTGGGCTGGAAAATACAGACATTGTGTATTTTTTTCCTAAAGGTAAGAGCAACATGACTCCATGTTTTCATCACTGTTATAAGTACACAGTGAGAGCCTGTCCATGTCAGCCATCAAATTCTTTCTTATTTGGTGTTTACGCTGTGTCGCTGTTGAATATAGGTTACTGATGATGGGTGCTGCTGTTGACGTTTTTATGAATTGGTTGGTTGTTGTCATTTTTGTGGGGGCCTTGAAAACTGACCAGACTTGCAGCACCATCTAAAGATCACAAGGACAGGAATGATTTGACCAGAAGTAGAACTGACGATGATCCCCACCACCTGATTCATCAGTTAGGACATCAAGAAGTAGAAAGAAGAACAACCAGCTCAAAAAAGAATGTTTTGTGATAAAAAGAGAGTTCCAGCATTAGCGCCTGGAATGGAACCAAAAAATAGGGAAAACAGCAAAACAAATTGTAAATCACAACATCTATCGATGGTCAATAGTAGAAGTTTGCATAACTAAGAACAAAAAACTTCTAATCAAATAAGTTGAATGTTTTAGTGAATATGAAATTGCAATGTGATCCGCAAGCAACATCATCAGCCTATTTCCACAAACCTGCTTCAAAACACTTCTAACCACCAGAAAGCATCTGCCAGGCAAGTTGGAAAAACACTATAATTGTAGAAGGTCATTTGTTTCAAACACTTCTGCCCACAAAAGGCAAAATGGGAGGCAAAATGGGGAGGCACTTTGGAAGGACAATAAGGGCATTACTTCTTAGTATTTCATATTCAAGTTTTGCTTGACACACAGTATACAAGCAATTATTGAACAAACTCAAAACTCTGTCAGTCAATATTGATTCATAATTCCACAACTTATAACTATCAGTCGATTGATCACTGGTGGTAATGCGTGGCCGACATATCTCGAGACGCGAGCTAATATGTTAGTGATTAGTCAAAGACATCCAACACATGGGGTGAAATTGGATATCGACCAGACATTTTGATGGAGTTTGAGCATGTAAAGGTACAAATGCCTTAACCGGGAGAAATTTGTGAAGCTAAAAGTTGGTGAATTTATTCATTTGCAACTGGCAGTAGACTGTCAAACTAAGCGATTACTAGTTTTACCCCAGACGAGAGAGATCCGTTTGTCAGATAAGCAGCAATTACAATCACACGTAGCTGGGATTTATAAAATGTATTAACGCTCATTTCCGTGGCGCTAGACTCACACAACCTGTAGTTCACTACCTACAGCTCAAGGCACAGAGAATGATGAATCAGGAAGACTGGAATTGAACTGAATGTTTACAAGCCAAAACCAATGCTTTGTTTTTCTTCCAGGTAGGATCTTAGCACCTGGAAATCACTCATTTTCCGTTTGAAATGTTTGATAATTTCAACAATTTTGTGGTACAACATGACTGAATCTTCATAAGCAAATTTCACTTGAGCTGTAGTGAATCTAAGCCGGATTAGTAAAACAAAATCCCCCACACTTAAAGCCTTTTAAAGAGGTAGAAAACTGACAAGAAAATGGCATGATTATGCACTGTAGAAATGTCATAAGTGTACCTTTTTGTTAGAACGTGGTTTAGGCTTTGGAGGTTGAACCAGAGTTGAAACCTACATTGAATAAGTACAGGTTCAGTGAGGAGAAAATACAGAGGGGTCAAAAAAATTCAAGTCATAAATGAAAGGGATGTAAACACAGGCTTGTCAGATAGAATATTAGGGCTGTTAGCATGCATTGCTAAAAAGACAATCCGATTCCATCGGATCCATCCTCATTGCAGTCTCATTTCAAAGCAACCGTTGCCGCAACCTGGATGAAGGTGGTATAATTGGGACGATATCAGCAGTGAGTAATGAGAAGGGGAGCGACCCTCTGTGGTTTTGTAACAAAAGTGCTTTTCCCCACATGCCCAGCCATGAGCAGCTTCACTCTTCCTAAAAGTGACATGCCTCTGGTGGTACGGACATGTTGTCCGCATGGAAGATGGCTGACTCCCCAAGAGACTGCTGCAATGGCGACCAGGAATTGGATGGGGCCAAAGGAGATGAGGAAGAACCAGAGTTAGATGGTTGGACGTAGTGAAGCGGGACGCAACAACTGCAGGTGTAGGTGCTACCTTAGAGAGAGAGAGAGAGACTCTGCATGCCTAATGGTGCATTTCAGTCCAGATGAGACCTGATATGTTTTTGGACAATGGACAATTTCATACTTTAAAAATCTAGCTTTCTCAGATTGGTGAAACAAGAGTAGTGCATGTCACAAGGCGGATCAATCCATTCAAGAAAATACTCACACTATCTTTTGGGGGTCTTGTAGGGGTGAGGGGTTTCACAGCCATATGAACCAAACAATCGTCACGTCGCAGTAGGATGATCTTGACCTTTGAGGCAGTCACCCCCTTGATGATCGCCGAGGCGTTAAGGTGACTTCGACCGAATATCACTTGGCCGTTCATCTGGAAGAAGAAGGTGATCAGAATCAATATAGTAAGAATATTGTCCACGTAGTGTCTGATACGAGTCCCCAGATCACCCAAGTTGATTTTCGTGGGGCCCAATATCAGGACGGAGAAAATCAATGAGCAGGATCTTGTGACATGGATCAGACACACCCCAAGTTGATTTTCGTGGGGCTCAATATCAGGACAGAGAAAATCAATGAGTGGGATCTGGTGACATGGATCAGACACAACCCAAGTTGATTTTCGTGAGGCCCAATATTAGGACAGAGAAAATCAATGAGTGGGATCTGGTGACATGGATCAGACACAACCCAAGTTGATTTTCGTGGGGCCCAATATTAGGACAGAGAAAATCAATGAGTGGGATCTGGTGACATGGATCAGACACAACCCAAGTTGATTTTTGTGGGACCCAATATCAGGACAGAGAAAATCAATGAGTGGGATCTGGTGACATGGATCAGACACAACCCAAGTTGATTTTCGTGGGGCCCAATTTCAGGACAGAAAAAATCAATGTGAAGGATATGGTGATATAAAATCAGACACGACAACTGTATTATACTTATCCTACATGTGTACCAATACCACAGAAATTATCATTAAAAGCCAACTCGGGTAATTTCTTACCCAAAATTTTCTCATGACCTGAAGATATCTCGGAAGATGTAACTTCTGAGTAAACGTTGTCGCAACTTCAACAGTGTGGGAATTCCAACATAATGACGTACAACATGTGAATGTCCTTTACAAATTCCAACAAGAATCATTTCTATGCCATCAGAAATGATATAAAATGTAATCATAATTTCTAAGAGCTCCTACATGTACCTCTAATAACTCATCCCCGACCAATATCCTGCCATCTCTGCCAACAGGACTATTGGGTTGCACGCCTGCTACGAACACACTCATCGTGTTGAGATCTTTATTGCCAGCAAGGCTAAGGCCGAGACCATTACTCCCACGGTCAAACTCAATCATGTGAATCTGGCCGTTCAGGTCACCATACTTCTTGTGGATGTTTTCTGAAAAATAGCAAAATTGGCAGGATATTATATTCCAACGGTCAAACTTGGTCATGTGAATCTGGCCGTAGGCCACCATACTTCTTTTCTGAGGATGTTTTCTAAAAAATAGCAAAGGTGGCTGGAAGTTAGTTCCCACAGTCAACTCAGTCATGTGACCCTTAAGGTCACGCGAATGTTTTCTGAAAAATAGCCAAAGGGGGCAGGAAATTAGTTCCCACATTTGAACTGGGTCATGCGAATTGGCTGTTTAGGTCACAGTACTTCTCTTTTTGAGGACTTTTCTGCAAAATAGCGGGCCAGATAATTTTTTTCAGTATGTTTACACGCAATTGAAAATGTTCAAATTTAATTACAAATATCAAATTATTTAACGAATGGCATAGGCCTTTCAAGTTGGTGAATCTCATTACTAAGAGTGAACATTAGTGCAACGATTTATCGGATTTTTCATCAGAGGCTCTTCCTTCATTTCTGACGTGATAGCCACCCGGTCAATCAAACATGTCAAATGAATGAAGTGCATATGAAATACGAAGCAATAACAGTTGATCTATATGTATGAATAATATATCATTGACGCCAACGAGACACGTGATTACACTAAGACATCTTTGATTGACACTCAATCAACACTTTGGCCAATACGATCAATTTCCTACTGATTGGTGACAATATTGATGACATCTATTTCGAGATGAGATTGTTCTATGGTGGGTGTGCCTGCTCACAACGACAACAGAAGAATGGTCTATAATGCTGTTTAACTATCGTTAAGTGTTGGATAACATTGACCGGGCTAAGGGTAGTCAGGGACATAGATCCAGCATGCTGGGTGTAAATGTATCACTATACGAGCCAATTCGTTACATGCAGCTGAGTTCTGTGTTGCGATATTTAACTTAGAGCAAAACAATAAAAAAATACCATAAGTTTAACTGATAGCACCATAAGTTTACCTGATAGCATCATAAATTGAACTGATAGCACCATAAGTTGAACTGATAGAACCATTAGTTGAACTGAGCATTGATCATGACAGCCCCACATAAAAGACAACCTAAGCCGCAATGAATTTCCATCGGTTCCCATTTGGCGCCCACAAGATACATGATATAGTTCAACAAGTACCTCATCAATTATTTTAGCTGCATAAACCGTGTCACCAATCACGGATGCACAGAGACGATGACCTGGTACTATCTCCATGCACCACTCAACTCATCAATATTGATCAGGGCAGATTCCCAGGCATACGATCGCTCACAAAGAATGGAATTCGATTATCTAGATTGAAATGTCGAGAAACCTAAATTCCGGTGATCGTTCTTTACAAGCGTCACATGATGAACAGCTTCTCTTCATTTAGCATGTTTCGGAAACATGTCAAATTACATTGAGGAGAAAAAAAGGAACACTGCTCATCTCTCTCTGGACCCCTCCCTCCTGTGGAAAGATGAATGTGACTGTCTTCTAGCATAACAGCTCAAATATTCTTTCAAAACTTTAAAAGAATATTACATAAGCAGTTCTGGAACTACATTTGTACATGAAGCGAACAGTACATGAAAACAACAAAACATGTAACATTTGAACAGGGATTGTACACCAAGGTGTTTAGAATATTGGCCAAGAATAGAATAGAATAGAATATTGGCACTGAGACTTCCATGTGCTGTAATGCTTAATTGCATTACACACCACCTGATCTAGATCATCCCCTCATCCAAAAGGCAGCCCTTTAAACCAATATAAATGTCGAATTGTCACATGGATTCCTGAGAAATATGTGTCACTCAGAATAGGAAATGGAAATCTTCCAGACTACGTCCTCTTCAAAATTCAAATCGACATCAAAGGCGGCTCGTCAAAGTATCCATTCTCGTTACACTCAGCGGGGTTGATTTCCCCACAGAGTCTGAATGATGATGGCTACATCTCAGAAGAGGAAGAAGGAAACAACATCATGATCACAGCAGGCGGTTGCTGTAACATTATACCTACATTTTCTGTAACAGCGCTAGAGCTCTGGAACTGACTCTATGCGGCAGATAGTGGCAACACAAGACAAGTCAAAACTTGTTCAATGCATCGGAGACAAAAAAGGAATTGATATCATGATCACAGCAGTTGCTGTAACGTTATACGAAAACTGACATTTTCTGTAATGGTATTACAACTCTGGAGCTATCCCCATGCCACTGACAGTGGGAATTTACCACATCTCAAAACTTGTTCAATGCCCTCTTACGTGTCGGAGGAAGAAGAATTGAGGAAACATCAGTCAGACCCTAAACCATACAGCCTGTCACAGTTACATTGGATGATTCCACATCAGCAATCAACCCACTCCCTGCCTGATTGCTAAGACAGCCTAAATCAATTTCTTCAGCTGAGAAGGCTACAGTTTGCGGAGCACTGGGGCAAGTCAGTGGCCAAGACCACCCGCTGAGTGATTTCCCTGACTAGAAAGCCGCACTTGAGCTTGGGCATGCCATCCTGGATTTTTTGCTTTCCTTCCTTGAAGACAAATTGACTTCATGTCCCAATTTGCAACTTATATGCACATCATATGACGATTTACCACCTCTATGTTCTGCCCCAAGCATTTCTATATGTCTATTTCAAATCTCAAGTTGTCGAAACTGCCTTTCCGAATGCTGACAATTAAGCAAACCTGAGGAGACCAACTGCATTAATTCTACAACACCCCTTGATGATATACTTCTACCAGGCAGATTGTTGAGACAGCCAAGATTGATTTATTCTGATGTGTTCTGCAAGAGCAGTGGGGCAAGTCATAGCCGACATCATCCAGTGAGTGAATTCCCTAGTGTGACTAGATATCTGCACGCAAACTTAGACATGATAAACATGTACTTGAGTGAGCAATACCTTGATTAGAAACTATAGCGGCCACTGCCCAGCAGTGGACGCTCCTGCTCAGCACTGGGTCAGGTGCAGGACAAAAATAGCTTCTGCACCAAAAAGGTTAAGCTAAGGTTTCCTTCATCCATTAATCCTCCAGTTTGCATTGGCCCCACATCAAAGGATGAGTATTGGCAACGTTAAAAATCATACTGATATCAGCTTATTGCTCCACTCTCATTTGCACAGAGGGAGTTGTATTTCATAATGTTCGGACCAAACGGTCTAATTTCATGAAATGTTGAGAAATTGCAGAGCATGGATCGATCAGCTAGGCCCCAGGTGTGAAGCACTCAAAGATTTTCTAGATTCTTGTACGCTACCAATACTGAGGAAAACATGTAAACATCGCCAGATGCTTCATGTGAATCAATGCCAATGTTCAGACAAAACCACCAAAAGTAAGACATCTGCAGCCTATTTCACCCAAGCAGACCAAGAGAACGTAGGCACTAGTAGTATATATGGAAAGTGTTTTGGGCCCAGTTAGGCTGGTCCAGACTTGTGATTGATCAATAAAAATAAACTGATGATTGGCGATTTTTTTTTGTTTTGCCACCTGGATTGCTTATAACTTGGCTGAAAAATCATTTTCTTAACAACGAATTGTTGGCATTTCTGACAGGCAGCCATACAGACAGATGAGCAAGTAATGGTATGTTGACTGCAACAAGGAATACTGGAAGGTATATTCGAATAACACGGAGATACAACATTATACCTCTGATAATGAGAGCTCAGCATTCTGCAACTGTGACGTTGCTCTATAGTAACCAGCAAGTCCCAGATTTCAGGGAGTCAACTGATTTCGCTGGCCGTGCAATAGGAAGCAACATTGCTTAAACCAACCCAACGAACTGTCTGACATTGTTTATCTGAAGGCTCTCAAAGCAGGGAACCTGCGACTGCAACCTGACAACACTGATCACAGACATGACAGATATCGAATAAAAAACCAAGTATCCAACAACAAGAACCAAATTTGCTAATGCAGCCTTCCAATTGCACCCAGACACAGCACCAATATGGTATCCTCTAACTATAGGACAATATTTCCGATTTACATGACAAACAGCAGGGAGACAAGAGACAGTTGAGCTAACATTGAATTGAGTAGGATTGTCCAACTACCAGCTCAAGGTGACGACCACAGAGTCACATGGGTGATATGAATAAAGACTAGCAAATGCTTTTATCTAAAACTCCATTAACACTGGGCCTTTCTGTACAAAATCGAAGTAAAAGCATTTGCTAGACTTTATTCATCAGCCATTGACTTATATTTGACAATGGGAAGAAGTGCAGGCGGCACCTAGAAGGAACGATACACTGTAGAAGGAGGTCTACAGTCACGGGAGCTTCTGCAGTAAACCTGGCAGCTTGGAAATTTCGATGACTTCTACACCTACCAATCATGAAATGAAATGGCCAGGGCCATTGTGCTCACCTCATGTGGAGGAAAGATGGATAAAGAGCATGGTCTTGTGTCATGTAGTGTTAGGTTTGATGTAGGTCCAAGCAATTACAATTTCCCCAAAATGGCCAATTTACAGTACATTCGACCTCTGTGACCTTGAAAAGTAGGTCAAATCAAAGAAGACCCGGGTGACACATTGAATGGTTGTTAGAATTAGATGTACCTATGATATAAAATTGGTGCCAATCGGGCAAGTCATTACTAGGAATAATGGCATTTTGAAGAATTTAGGATTTGGCCCCCTCCCTGGAGGCCAAACGGCAAATCAGATCGCACCAAACTTCGGTACCTGAGATCACCTGACCAAGGGGTACATGTGTACTTAATTTGTGATCAATAGTCATTGCAGTTAAGAAACGTGCCATAGTTACGGCCCGACGGCGAATTTACGCCATTTGACCTCTGTGACCTTGACAAGAAGGTCAAATTAAAAACCTGTGTGACATATACTGTATGGTGGTTAGATGTACCCATGATATCAAATTGGTGGCAATCGGGCAAGAAGTTAAGGAATAATCACATTTTTAAGGTTTTTGGATTTTGCCCCCTGGTGGTCAAGTGGTGAATCATATTGGACCAAACTTCGGTCCCTGAGATCACCTGACTAAGGGGTAAATGTGTACCAAATTTGGTATCAATAGTCATTGCAGTTTAGAAACGTGCCATCATTACATCCTAACGGCCAATTTACACCATTTGACCTCTGTGACCTTGAAAAGGAGGTCAAATCAAAAACCCGGAGGATATATGATGCACCTTTGCTAGAAGTACCTACCATATTTTTTTCAAAATTTCCCGACTACTATTAAGGGAGATATTGCATATTTTCACTTTTAACGTTTGGCCCCCTGGTGGCCGAACCATGAAACGAATCGGACCGAAACTTGGTCTCCCAGGTGTCATTACATAAGGGTACATGTGTACCAAGTTTCAACTCAATAGCTCTAACAGTTACGAAACGTGCCCTGCTAACGGACGACGGACGACGACGACGACGACGACGACGACGACGACGACGACGACGACGACGACGACGACGACGACGACGACGACGACGACGACGACGACGACGACGACGACGACGACGACGACGACGACGACGGACGACGGACGCCACGGTATGGGATAAGCTCACCTCTGCTAAGAGGTGAGCTAACAAAAAGAACTAAAATACTATTGCTCAGGATATTACTGAAGGAGTGTTTGAAATGGACTGTCAGACATGTCAGGGAGTCTGTTAGAGTGGCACAGTGGAAACATCAGCACCTGTCACCTTTGAGATCCTGAATTAGATTTCTGGTCGGTTCCGGGACACTCATGTGATAGAGATGTGGACTCTCTCTGACAGCTAAAGGTTTCCTCCAGACTCTCCAGTTTCCTCCTACTAACACTACAATCGCCCAATATTGTTTATAGAGCTAATAATGTCCTGTTTGATGCTCAGCTCTCAACTCAGTATTTTTTAACTGTTTAAAATCTGCCCACGAAAGCACCAAATAACGTTTTTTGAAGAAAACTCTGTAAAAAATAACAACTTGTGAAAATACAATTCACAGTAACATATGGGCGCTTGGCATCCAAGCTGCATTCCCACACTTACCTATTTCGGTAATAGTCAGATTCATGTTTCCTGAGAACGTCCTCATTAGATCCTCAGAATTCGCAACATAAATCCAAAAATCCAAGCACCAGATGGAATGCAATCCGATATCACATGCACCCGTTTTCAATACAAAGGTTTTGAAGCCAGAACAGATCTTTACCACAGCGAGAACAGACCAGCCACCTCAGGACAAATATTGACAGAACGTCTCCAAACGTCCTAACCATGTACTCCTCTATACATCGAGATGAAAGTCATTCCTAAAGCCAAACCTGTCTACTCCTCCAGCAATGAATAAAATATACTACACCACAATGACATTTCCAGATAATAACTAGGCACAATTTAGAAGAAATAAGCGCATTTTGGCTCTATTTTACGGTACTGGTAATACGCCATGACCATTGAGATCTATCGATGATGTTGCCCACACTTTTCAATCGATGCAGAAAACAGGTCTGCCTGTACATGCATTCAAGAACAGCCTTGTCTACTCGCTGGATGGTGATGATAAGCTGCTTGGAGCAGGCTTGTTGATTGTCAGGGAGGCTGGTGGGTAGTCTATCTTGGGTAGGGGTGCACGATGGAGTTAGAGGTGCTGGGTTGGTTGTCGTAGATTACACTGGGAATGTGATATTGTCATGGCTTACGGTGTTTGGGTGCGTGGGTGGTATAGTTATGGCTTTGGTACTGTTATGTGTTACAGGTGGGATGTGGTGGCCAGATACAGCAGCCTAAATATGGGTGGGTGTAACACCTATATGGCTGCCCTACTGTCATGTTTTGCAGGTGGGATGTGGGTGCATGTAAGACATGCCTTGACTATGGTCATGTGTTACAGCTTGATTCAGGTAGATGTAACACTATGGCTACCCTACTGTCATGTGTTGCAGGTCGGATGTGGGTGCATGTAAGACATGCCTTGACTATGGTCATGTGTTGCAGCTTGAATCAGGTAGATGTAACACTATGGCTACCCTACTGTCATGTGTTGCAGGTCGGATGTGGGTGCATGTAAGACATGCCTTGACTATGGTCATGTGTTACAGCTTGAATCAGGTAGATGTAACACTATGGCTACCCTACTGTCATGTGTTGCAGGTCGGATGTGGGTGCATGTAAGACATGCCTTGACTATGGTCATGTGTTGCAGCTTGAATCAGGTAGATGTAACACTATGGCTACCCTACTGTCATGTGTTGCAGGTGGGATGTGGGTGCATGTAAGACATGCCTTGACTATGGTCATGTGTTGCAGCTTGAATCAGGTAGATGTAACACTATGTCTACCCTACTGTCATGTTTTGCAGGTGGGATGTAGGTGCTTGTATTAAAAGACATGGCTTGACTTTTGTCATGTGTTACAGCTTGGATATGAGTGGAGAATGAGGTGCATTTCAATACCTATAGTTATTCTCATTGATTACTTGAGCTCGGCTGAGAGAAATGGCTTGATTGGAAAACAGCTAACAGAATAGGTCTGGCTGTCTGCAAACATTTACATTGGTCGATCAACAGCTGGCCGCATGGTATTTGATGAATGCTTGTCAGGTGTCGGATGTGGCCATCGGGTCAGGAAGTGCAGAAAAATTGATCTCGTGCTTAAAGGCCTACACTGTATGTGTACATTGTTTTCGTCTGTGTCACATGTAAATAGAAATAGAAACATTGCCGATGTACAGTAACCAGACACATTAACATGATGAAAATTCCATATTTATTCCATATTCATAATGATGTCACAGATATCGGCTCAGCTGCAGACCGACCCCAGTCAATTGAATCTGTTCAATTATCTGTTTCAACGTGGCCAATAACTGCTGCCTAAATACTCCTCTCAAAGGACCATATATTATCAAAGGACCTCTTTCTTCGAATCATCCTTTTCATGCAATGGACACCTGAAGACAGCACAACACTTTCAAGGAGTCATCTGAAAGGAAAGGACTTTTTTCTTTCCAGGGCCATTATATACTACACATTGCCTTCAGCAAGTGTCTTAGACCAAATTCCCACCACGACCATTTCATCCAGATGATTAGTGTGTCTGTGTGAGGCATGTCTCGACTCAGTAATGAGACCAGCCAAATCAGCTTACGCTGAACCCGTCTTTAGCAACTACTCCGAGGCAGAGAAATCCTCTGGGATCCTTCCCTAGATCGCAGATCGTAGAGACAGGCTGCATAAGTGGGCAATGCATAGGATGAACATGTACATGTAAATCAGTCACTCCTGTCAGGTTCTGCAAGGCCTGTTATTATTATTTCTGTGAGTTTTCAAACATGTACATGTTGCAAAAGTCAAATGCCTGCCAAAATAAGTGGGTTTTCAATAATTCTTTGCCAGCTCTGGCCTTTCTTGTGAGTAGGACAAAACAGAAAGGGTAAGCTCACAAGGAGGTTGCTGCTACTTGCCACACCATGCCGTCCGCGATATCGACCACAGCCAAATCAATCAACAAGTAAGCTGATACATCTCAAGCCCTAGTGATCACTCAACATCAGCCAAACCCCTCCGGAGACTGCCGTAATCACTGACATGATCAGAAGCCATGTGGAACTACCACGTCATCAGCAAGACTGCAGTCGATATCGATCTCGACTGTGATCTTATCATCCTTACGAGTTTGACTGAGAAGGAACCATATGTGGACACTACCCTAAGCCATGGAAGAGCTATTACCTGACTTGAAACTGAACAAAAACTCAAACCATTGCTGAGTTTGATTTTGAGTGCAGGTTGCAGTATAACTGATTCTTGTTGCAGGAACCTGTAGAAAACACCGCAAACAAGAGATTTTTGTTGCATGCGAAAATAATTACAGGTTGCAGCGTCAAGAATCGTCTTTCGGTGCTCAAGGTTGCTGCAAAACATGAATCCTGACTAATCACACATGGTCCAGCTCATCAAATACAACCCCATAAAATCTCATCAGATATTGTAAAAAGTAATAAAACATGCATAATTGAGTTAATGACAAGATTTTTAATGGGATATATCATTGCAGTTTGAATATAATGTTTTCAAATGAGAAATTCATAGGCAAGGAAACTATTGTGCAGGTAGAAGGCCAAAGGTGTCAAGAGAACAGTACATGATTCAAATCTGGGGAAGATCACCGCTGTGCTCTTCTTAGTATTCTTGAGCAAGACACCTTACATGCCTATAATTCTACATAGTTCTGTTTTTCAAATAAGACATAAAAGAGCCACCAGTTGGGTTCCTCCGCTAAATAAAAAATAGGCCATTCCACCTGGCAGCCACCTGTATATTGTGGGGATGCAAAAATGCACATAAGTTCGACAGTGTAACATTCCTTAGAGAATGATTTCCCCATGCAAGAATGAAGGCAGAAGAGGAAGAATTAATGTTGTTGATCATTAAGATCCTGTGTACCATGCCAAAGCCATTTATCATCATCATCATCATTGTGGTCTCATCTCCGACATCAGTTATTTTTCTTTATCATCATCAACATCATCATCATCATCATCATGGTCATCATCTTCACCATCAATGTCACACAGAGGTTTTGACTTAACTAGCTGTATTCTGAAACAGGTTTAACGCAAGCACTTCACACAGCAAATGCAAATTTGGCTACAAAAGACAATTAGGACATGTAGAATGCAGCCTGCGTTAGGACTTCTGCAGCTGCTGCCTTTTGCATTGATTGATTGGTTTGCAACATTAATTCAATATGCATAGTAGAGTGTTCAAGACTTTCTAATAGTCGTTTGGGCAGCGATTACAAATTGGTTGTGTCAGAAACGAAGTTGATTTAATGATTTAAGGAGCTCGATAATGACTTGCACCTCGCTAATAAATCATGGAATAGTTGGAAATGAAGTGATAGAGTCCTTGGAGTAAGATGGTAATCTTGAATCAAATTGTGAGAAACATTGCAGAGGTGACAGTGTTTGAGTCTTTACTTCTCGGGTAGTGGGATATCATTATCACAATTGATAAAACAGAATAAATTGCATGTCACAATACATTTATTTGCGTGTTATCAACCCACCTCGGTCAACGTAACTAGAGCTGTATAGCCATGCCTCAAGGACAGTCAGACTGCATGGCCCAATTAGTGAACAAATAATGAAATGGCCAGGGCCATTGTGCTCACCTCATGTGGAGGAAAGATGGATAAAGAGCATGGTATTGTGTCATGTAGTGTTAGGTTTGATGTAGGTCCAAGCAATTACAATTTCCCCAAAATGGCCAATTTACAGTACATTCGACCTCTGTGACCTTGAAAAGTAGGTCAAATCAAAGAAGACCCGGGTGACACATTGAATGGTTGTTAGAATTAGATGTACCTATGATATAAAATTGGTGCCAATCGGGCAAGTCATTACTAGGAATAATGGCATTTTGAAGAATTTAGGATTTGGCCCCCTCCCTGGAGGCCAAACGGCAAATCAGATCGGACCAAACTTCGGTACCTGAGATCACCTGGCCAAGGGGTCTATGTGTACTTAATTTGTGATCAATAGTCATTGCAGTTAAGAAACGTGCCATAGTTACGGCCTGACGGCGAATTTATGCCATTTGACCTCTGTGACCTTGACAAGAAGGTCAAATTAAAAACCTGTGTGACATATACTGTATGGTGGTTAGATGTACCCATGATATCAAATTGGTGGCAATCGGGCAAGAAGTTAAGGAATAATCACATTTTTAAGGTTTTTGAATTTTGCCCCCTGGTGGTCAAGTGGTGAATCATATTGGACCAAACTTTGGTCCCTGAGATCACCTGACTAAGGGGTAAATGTGTACCAAATTTGGTATCAATAGTCATTGCAGTTTAGAAACGTGCCATCGTTACATCCTAACGGCCAATTTACACCATTTGACCTCTGTGACCTTGAAAAGGAGGTCAAATCAAAAACCCGGAGGATATATGATGCACCTTTGCTAGAAGTACCTACCATATTTTTTTCAAAATTTCCCGACTACTATTAAGGGAGATATTGCATATTTTCACTTTTAACGTTTGGCCCCCTGGTGGCCAAACCATGAAACGAATCGGACCGAAACTTGGTCTCCAAGGTGTCATTACATAAGGGTACATGTGTTCCAAGTTTCAACTCAATAGCTCTAACAGTTACGAAACGTGCCCTGCTAACGGACGACGGACGACGACGACGACGACGACGACGACGACGACGACGACGACGACGACGACGACGACGACGACGACGACGACGACGACGACGACGACGACGGACGACGGACGCCACGGTATGGGATAAGCTCACCTCTGCTAAGAGGTGAGCTAAAAAGCCAATTACTTATGAGGATTATACTTAATGGAGCTCTAATTGGGTCAGGTGAACCAGAAAACTCTTGCCTGCTTAAGTTTGCATGATAGAAACAGAAGGATGGGGAAGAACTGAACTGAGATAGTAAAAAAACTTGGCATAGGGAAATTGTTAGGGGTCTTCTCAAATTTTAATAATACAAGACTAATCGTGAGCTCAACAGTAATACTGGATGTGTACATGTATGAATTTTTCTGAATGCAACCACAATTTAACATTCTTTCTGGTACAGTACACTAGTATGAGATGGTCCCCTTTAAGCATTTTGAGATGTTCCCCTTTCAAAAAGTTGCCCTTTTCCCTGCTTTCGGTACATGTGCTTAACGCTCTTAGCCATGGGAAAAACTGCCATTAACCATAATATACTCATAGTCATTAGCTGAAAACATACTTCAAAACCATTAGCAACACATCATCATCATTTAGGCTGGTGTCAATTCAGCGAAAGGGATTTGGCTGTAATCTTTGAAAGTTTCTTATTAGCAAAAACATCCCCCCTTCTCTGTTTTTTTTGGTTAAAACATTTTTACCAGATCCCTGCTGACGCATTGAGATAGTGTCAGACATGACACTGGTCCCATTGCGGTATCTCACTAATGCGATATTCCATATATGGAATCTCCCAGCATGCTCTAGTAGGCACATGATGGATTATCGTAATCATGGGAAAACATGACGCCGCTGCGGTGAGAACATTCTCGTGTTTGGGCGATATTCTGAAATATTTATTTTTATGAATCAAGTCGTATATAGCTAACCATATTCTAATACATTGCACTTTGAATAATTAATGTTACACCATAACTAACTTAACATCAATCTCCATCGAAACACAATTTATCGGAAATTACCACAATTAGCCCTGTCAAGATAATGACCAATCAGTTGATTTACTAACTTTTTAACGAACAGTTAATCATTACCGTCATTTTATCAATAATGCCCCAGACATGTAACCAGTTTAAAGATAAGAATTCTGCTAATTGAAGTTTTTTATCAAGTTTTAAGTATAACTTCAGAAATGGTTCGTCTTTGGAGCGGGCTTTAAAGGAGGGCTACATGTACATGTATAGGCAGGAGCCATTTGGTCAATTTGGTTGTTTTCAGGTGATTAATATGCACAGTTAGAGGACAGTATCTCGTTCTAATTAACAAACAACAACAATTTTCTGTATCCTCTTGATAGGAGAGACCCTACTGGCAACTTCATGTAGCTTAATCACTAATCTTAATCGGACCAATCTTATAAGCACTGAAAGTTTTGGACATGGTGGGGTCGAAACCCTAATCTGATACATCTGTAGTGATCTTGGGCAGATCACTTTACTGTGAATGTCTAAGCCTTTCCAGTAGAGACCTAATACATATTCAAAGTTATATTTTGAATTTTGTCTTTACCATTTTGCCACTAAATTATATTCCCCTTCATACATGTTGATATCTCATCTGATTATGAACCTCCAAGAAATGTCCGTGATTCGATCAAGGCACTCTGAGTCCCCTCTCAATCATCTTCATATAATCAGATCTATATTGTTCATGATATTGATGGGCTGCTGACCTAACGGTATCGAGTGGCAGGCGAATGTTTATGAAGACGCTCGGTCACTACATGAGATGCCTAGCGAAAGTTGGAGATTGATATTGTGGCCAAAGATAGTCAAGTGCTTTGATGATATGCAAGAATTGTTGTTTAAAGAAGGGAGTACAACAGTTTGAGTGGTTAGAATGCCTCTTTGAAATGGAATGTCGTCTTCATTCTGCATTCATCCTTTTACTTGGTGACACGATAGGCACCTCAAGGCACTCACCCACTCTCGTGGTGACTTGATAGCTACATATTGACGTGACGTGATACCCACGACAGTGCACTGCACGCCCACTGACATGGTGACATGTTAGCCACATACTCACCCATTCTTGCAATTTGGAGCTATAACTGACATTCTGTTGAGAATATATTGAAAGAAAACTACCACATATCAACCATCTTTACAATATTTCTATTCTATTTCAAACCCCAAAACGACCCCTAAATGACAATTGTGGGTTAAACCAGAAGACATGCTTCTTGGACTCATGGGGTTAAAATTCCAGCCAATGTTGCCGGTGCCTAACGACCTGCCTTTGACCTTTATCCGGTGATATCTCTCCCGAGACCGGTATATCACGTTTCACGCTAGCTTCTTGTTTATGGCTCCTTTATCTGGCCGGTAATGGTTGATCTTTGTCGAGGAGTGGGACCCCATGTGTCGTTGGCTAAATCACCATCTATGTGTTACTGTAAACCTGGGCGTGGTATATTTGTAGATCTTGCGAATAATATTGATTCGTGAAAATCAAAGCAAAAAAACTATGAATTATGATTGGAAAAACGTGCCAAAATTTTGTAGTCCACCGAAATAAAAATCATGAAATTTAAACTTTTTAGAGATTTTAGCAATTTTCGTGAATAGGAAGAAACCTGCAAGACAGTGACCATATGGTCTCGACTCAAGATTACCAAACCTGCCCATATCTGTTCCCTCCCTGATGTATGATAATGACTCTCATCAGACCATGTCAATTTCACCCACGGGCTATCCAGCCCGGTGAAACACGCAAGAAACGCCGAGCGCCAAGCATCTTCACCGTCACTTATTTGCCGAACTTCCAACAGGTTTCAACGGAATCTACAGAATTGCTCCGTTTCCATGGCAACTGTCAATATAAATGCTCTGCGGTCAGAAAGCGATGCTGGAGGATATTCGCCAAGGTGTTCATACCCCGCAGTTTTGACAGCGTAGACAAATAACCCGGGGCTATTATAGAGGTCAAGTGGGGGGAGAAGGGGGAGGTAGATCAGGCCCTTTTTTCTCGGGCATCATTAATGCATAACACCCTGTTACGGTATTACATCATTTTCGCAGGATTTTCTTGCGATTATGAGAGAATGACATGTTGACAGAAACATGTGAATATGAAAATATGTAGGCTATGTTTTATAAACAATATGATCATGACATAAGTTATTCTACACACCCTTCCTATTATTCCTAAGCTTACTTTGGAGCAAAGCTTTCTCTATAACATTCGAGGCTGGTGGCTTTGTCTGTGACATCACTACTGAACAGACAGCACCACCATCATAAGAAGGGTGTAGAGGGTGAGCTAAAATGTCAATGGCTTGGCTAGCTTCTTGTCTTGTATTGTCCAGAGCTCTGACAACACGATGCCACAAAACAAAACATTTGTGTTCTATTCAAATACAGTTTTTAAAGTCATCTATGACATGATCTCACAGACACTATCAGCGTGTGCTTCCAACTTTGACAATGGGTACTAACACAAATTAGCAAAGAACTTGGATAATATAAGGGTCTACTATTAATCATAGTTAATAAAATTCGACTTACTCCTTGTGTAACCATACTCGTCCTCCTCTTCATCACTATCTGAGGTATCTTCCGGGATTGATGGAGCAGGCTGCAAAAAAGAGGTCAAGGTCACCTGGCTACAATAAAGAGGTCATGAGGTCAAGGTCATACCAGCAATGACAGAGGGCCAAAGGTCCTTGCTATTCCAAGTTTACTTTTTCATCTGAAGTGAACATGAGGTTTCCTTCTCTTCCGCTAGATGCCCAAATTTGGTTTCCTTTTCTGCTTTTTGATTTTTCAAAGCACTTTACTTTCAAATATGTGAACCCAAGGAAAGCTTCTGTATGACCAAAGGCCTTGATCTTTTACAACACTATATTGCTCAGCAACCCTTATTTGTGAGGAAAGATAGTCCAATTTGATATTTTAAGGTCTTTTAAATTTGAAGCCAGGCTTCTGAAGTTAGGGGCTTCCCGAAATTTACCAGTCTATTTGATAAAGGAGAGGCAACAATCAGGCAAGATTGAGACAGGTGCAGTGTCATCTCACGAATTAATTGAAAATTTAGTCCACAAACACTTAGAAAGGTGCAAAGGGATATAAATAGGTGCTGAGGCCAAAATAAATGTAATCTGTACTGTTTGCGACACTCTCCACACATGCAAGGAGTGTGGTCAGAACCGTCCTAAAGCTGTTTATCAGAACATTCCTTGAACCCATCTATCGGAGCTGGGATGTTTACAATAGACTTCTGCTGGGAAGACATCATTGGCCCCATCCATACATGTGCAACTCCCTCACCAACGAAATGTGCAAGAACAGAAGTGCAGATATATAGAAAACAACCCAAAAACCATATCTAACAACCACGACAACATTCGAATAAAGGCATCAGAAAAACCAAGACACTGACTACAACTCAGTTCAAAAGTAACATCTCTTGATGCATGCACCTTGTCTGTCATGATGGCATTTGCCCAGTAGATTCAGGCAAAAAGATTAATAAGACAGTTCCTAAAACACTAAATTCCACACCCAAGATGTGTCAGGAAGACACAACCTGAGCCTGTTCTCTGAAATGATGCGCAGGTATGTTGTGCAGGCAAGTGGTGTTACTTGAGGTCTGAATGAACAGTGAACATAAGGGAAAGTAAAAGACAATGTTAAAGGAAGATGAGGATAATTGCAATGGCTTTAGATCAAGTTAACTGGACATTAAAGGACAACACAGAGAATGGAGGGAGACACAGTGCCACCTACTCACCGTTAATTTTGGAGGGGACGATTTCGGTAAAGGTGGCGGTTCCTCGCCGTGATCTTCCGACACATTAGTGGCAAGTTTAGTGTTAGGGAGATCCTCGTCTCTCGGCTTGGGGAAGAAGGACGGGCAGACGTTAAGCAAAGGTGGGAAGAGTTAGGTCTCCAAGAGAGGGCGCGCCACTAGTGTGCACACTGACAACTGGTCGATTACTGCATCGCTAGATTGGTTCAACTCTCACGTCAGATGGATTATAAGAGCAGATGGAATTCCAAAGAACAAAATAACCTTTGAGCTGATCATGTTAATTCTTTTTACACAATCTCTGTCATTGACATTTCACCCTTCATCAAACATGATATGTTAATGTCACGTTTTGTGATGATACTTTCATCTACACTTATGCAGATTAAAGGCCAGTTTCCCCAACAACTGTGTGGTAAACCATGCAGCTTTTATATGGGCAGTTCTTAGACAGCAATGCTGCAAAATTGCAGTGGTAAACCGCTGTACTGGTGAAATTTGACTTTTAAATGCTGCATGATGATGTGCATCCTGACTCTCATGCGTTTGCGTCACCACTATCAGAATCCACGAGTGAGTGACTTAGCGATCTCAAGATGCTGTGAGGAGAGTTTCTCTTTGATCAGTACTACACAATGCACACAAAACTGACATATAGACACTTGCGAGTTAATTTGTTTAAAATAGCCTTGATGGAAGACTGACTCGCTGACATGGCTAACATTACTTCATCAGGAGTCCCAGATTTTCCAAATGATTCTCGTTGCATTTATACAGGGCAGCATAGCACACTAGTGGAGACATCTGATGGAGATTGGAAGAGTTATGTTACACGAGCTGAAGAAGACTGCATGGAATATTTCAACAAATGTTTAAAAAAGATCTTAACTGTTTGGCAATATAATACAGGAGGCATTCATTTAGGTTTTTTGAACAAGATGAAACCAGAAAACATCAATTTATGTAGCTCAACATTATGGGTTCTTCAGAAATATCACGCATTTTAGAGAAGTTATAATGTACAGTCCAAATCCCAAATGACATCCTGTAAATCGCGTCATTGGTGCATCAGAGGGGCGTCATTGATGCGATACCAAGGTATAGGTAAGTCATAAGTCACGCGTAGGCCTAGCGTGATATACGCAAAACATAGTGAGATAGAGCGTCTCTGGTGTGTGATTTGCGCACAACTCAGCACGTAACTCGGGCATATGTCACGCGTCACTGACGCGAAGCAGGACGGATGTCAATTGTGATTTGGACTGTAGGCTACCTGGCATGTGTAGGACATGCACAGTGGACAGTGCCCATGAATCTGAAATTGCAAAGTTGCCAAAAATGCCATTGAAGTGAAGTTATTTGAAACGTTTCAACTGTGTTTCAATAATATAGCTTTCAGGTAATGATTTTTGAAAGGAAGTTAGGGTTTTTAAATTCTTTACTGACTTAAGTCTCCATAAAGACCTGCTGAGGAAAAAACTACTGATAACTCACGTTTCAAAATAGAAAATAGAAAAGATAGTAGTTCACTAATTGATCACAAGGGAACAATTTTACACACGTTTTTACCATTGTCCACTGTTAAAAGTTAAAAGTGACAAAGAAATCATTTCGCATTTAATCAGTATGCAAACTAAATGAGACCCACTTCCTAAGACAGTGAATTATTTCAACATGCAACCAGTTTGAGTTTTATAAACAAAGCTAGAAACCTTGTAAGTTAGTTAAAGACAGAATATAGGCTGATGCAAGGTAAGATTGAAGGCATATATGCCTATATTCCCCCTTTAATATCTAAAAGCAGGTTAAAATGTCACTCAATTTTATAAACCAAGCTGTCATTAACACTTTGCCTGCCAATGTAGTTTTTGTTTTCATCCCCACTTTCTGCCAAGAAACGTTTTGCTCTGGAAAAAGTTTGGCAGAACACTGATGGGAATTTGCAGACATTCCAGAACGAGTTTGGCAGGCAAAGAGTTAATAGAACTGAGACTTCCTATGGCAGGCAATATCCAGGTTAAAATTATTAAGTGATAGTGCATTATGTGGCAATCATGATATACAGCTCAAAGGCAGATGTAAAATGGCTTTTCATCGGCCTATCTCTTCTGAGACTTACCACAGTTGGATCGAGCAGACTCTGCACCTTAAACGTGACAGGGGTCTTAGCTTTCCGTATCACCTCCACCGCTCTGTCATGCGTTGCATCTTTTAGGTCAACATTGTCGACCTGGAAGACAAGACGTCACATAATCATTTTTTAGCAGGTTATAAATGCCACAGCGGTAGAGAGAGTTTAGCTTGCCAGTTTCATGCTATCCTGATTAATCAGAATGTACACATTTCCGACAAACATCAATGTTTCTTGTCGCCTGTGCCTGGGATAACCACTGCAAATGAGCAATTTTTCTTGCATGCAATCACAATCGCAGGCTACAGCAATTTAAATCGCTCATTTCTGGGGCACTTCACCAAATGTGTTTATGGAAGAAATAAGAGCCAACAACGAACACTTCATACCCCGCATCAGTGACACACAATACCGTTCCCATTATTACCAACCAAATGCTTTCAAAAGCTTAAATTGGCAACTTTCAAATCAATGGCGAAACCATTATTGAGTGAAAGTGACATTCAAAGACAGATTTTCTTCCACCAGGCCAATTTTTCTGGTTCACAGGATTCTGTTGCCAATATCGATCAGAGTGTTTGGTTCAATAGATCGACCAATAGGCAGTTTGAGGGATATTTCTTTGAAGCTTCTTAAAATCGATATAAATTTAGATACAGAGCAGTGAAAGACTTGTTGGCCAGAATTCTTATTCCTGATCACAATGTGTTGCATTTGGATGTTGATAATTAGAATTTTTAGTTGATGAGTTGGACTATTTCAACTCTCTCTCTCCCATTCCCAAACTTCATAGCACATTTTTTAAACAAAAATCTATAACAACGTCATGCAGTTTTCTGAATTATCCTTTCTTCATCTCAACTATCCTTTACACCAGAGGCCATCTCAACTATCCTTTACACCAGTGGCCACCTCAATTATCCTTTATACCAGAGGCCATCTCAAATATCCTTCACACCAGAGGCCATCTCAACTATCCTTTACACCAGCGGCCATCTGAATTATCCTTTATACCAGAGGCCATCTCAAATATCCTTCACACCAGTGGCCATCTCAGCTATCCTTTACACCAGAGACCATCTCAAATATCCTTCACACCAGTGGCCATCTCAGCTATCCTTTACACCAGAGGCCATCTCAGCTATCCTTTACACCAGAGGCCATCTCAGCTATCCTTTACACCAGAGGCCATCTCAAATATCCTTCACACCAGTGGCCATCTTAATGATCCTTTACACCACTGTTCATCTTACCAACGTGAGAACTTACCGCTAAAATTCGGTCACCCGTTTTGAGAGTCCCGTTTCTTCCAGCTGGTGTATTCGGCACAACATGTTTGATAAAAATCCCTGATATTGCAGTCTCTGTGGCGTTATTATAGATGTCCACCTTCCCACCTGGAATAGGAGAAGGGAATAAAGTACCCTGAATCCAAAATTTTGTGTTAGATTTTTTTTTAATGTTAAATTGGTAGAAGGGCAGTTTTTGTTTCAAAATCGGGGCTTGATGTGCGGTATTTCCCAGCTTTGGGCCTCGCAACAAAAGGGAAATCACACGTGTTTTGAGTTCACAAAACGGTACTACTTTTATTTTACCAGCTCACCAAACTGGTGTCACAACGTATTGCCAGAGGGCAGCACCAACACGTGCTGTTCTGGCGTCCCAGATATGATACACCATTCCCTTCGGATGAGCGTATGATAGCTCCTGCCATACGCTTAAACCAAAACAACAATAAACATGTTTTCAAACAAAACCAAATAATTAAGTACTATTCGTACCCACGACCATGATTCTCCAAGTCTACACTCACGTCACATGCCCCAGGACCAATTGACTAGCTCGGCCATGCACATGGTACACAAAAACTGTAGCACTATGGTTAACCAAAGTGAAAATAAATAAATAATGTAATGGTGTAGAAGTGCCTGAAGAAGCCACCCAAAAGGTCCCTAGCACATAAAGTGTGATAGAAAATACAAATGTAAACAAAGTGAACAATAGTGCTTCAGTCAGTGGCAAAGGGGCTCCAAATAACCATTTAGGCAAAAGCAACTATCAAAAGGCATCTCAATGCACATAATCCAATACACATTAAGGTCCCAGTTGCTTATGCTGATAGTGCGTGAAAGTTGCCAGGTTAATAAGTTGAACACTCCACAGCTGTAGCTTAACATGTGATGAAACAACACGTCCACATTTCCGTGCAGACAAAACCTCAAAGCACACCGACAGTTTCTAGTCGCACCCACTTGCTCATTCATATACGAAAACACACACAAGTACATGTATATCATAATGAATACCACAACAAAACTCCTAATCAAATAAAAAGCACGTCAAAAACACTTTGGTACGCAGTACCACAAGCAGTGAATACGTATACAATATTGATACATGTACACAATGTTCAAACCACCAGTACAAAATTCCGATTTACTAGTAAACACATTTGGTATCAAAAGTTCAGTGTCCGCTGTATCATGGCGTTAACCAGCAAAGCAATCCAGCCAACCCATGTACAGTATAAGAAACAACATTGTTCATAATAACTAGTAGCTAAACGGGTAGTCCTCACCACACAAGAAACAGAAATATCTCTAGTAAGATGTCGCACTGTGACATGAAAAAACACTGAGCACCCATTAATATTGAAGTGGAAACCATTCATCGTGTTACCCTGATTGTACCAATAGAGATCTAACATCCCTGAGCTATTGACATTAAGGCACAATATACAACTGGATTTGAGCAGGCACCAAAAGACGCACAAATTCAAGAAATGGCCAGCACGCTGAGTCTCTACCTATAAAATACACCACTGTGTTTTACCAACTCGCGTTTTGCGACTCCAAAGCCACTATAAAATTGAGCACCCATAGATGCATAGAATTATTACGCATCGGCTGAGAAGTAAAAACTGACCTGTTTAAAACGATAAAATACACTCGTGATACAAAACGGGGTGACCAGGGTCCTAGTCACACCCTCAGGCACACCAGAATCGCACATCGCATTTATACAAGAAGATTCGCACTAACAGACAGTTTCACAACAACATAAGCGTCACGTCTCGCCTGTCGACATCCTTACCGTGCCCAAGTAGGTCCCCACTTGTAGGATAATCCAGTTTCCAACTTCACTCACTTCGGTGACCAGTTCTCCTCTGTAACTCCATGGGCAGGGCGCAACTTATCAAGATGGGTACGGTAGAAATGCCCATCAGAGTCTAATTGAAGTGTTACGGTGAAATCATCACCTATATCCTTTACCCTATATGGTCCTTTCCAGGCTAGATGCTTGTCACCCTTGAACGATTTTCTGGGATTAAAGTACCAGACAAACTGTCCTGGTTTCAAGGCTTGATATTTTAACGTTGATGGTTCATATTGTTTTTTCTGTATCCGCTGAGCTAATCGAAGCTGGTCACGAGCAATGCTATATGCTTTATGAAATCTATCCTCCAGGTTCCTGATGTAGGTAGGAACAGATTCCCGAGATTCCGATGGTTTGGAATATAAGAGATCAAGAGGAGTCTTCATCTCACGGGCAGTCAACATAAAATGTGGCGTTTCCCCAGTGCTACTGTGGACCGAGGACCTATATGCCATCAAGAACATTGGTAGCATCACATCCCAGTTGCCAACAGATTCCTTGTGATCGTATACATATGTTTTCATCATAGACTTCAAGATCTTGTTAAAATTCTCGACAAGGCCATTGCTTTTTGGATTATATGGGGTGGTCAAACTCCTATCAATCCCCAATTTCTTGAGTAGTGAGTCATACAGCTGGGACACAAACTGTGGGCCTCTGTCGCTGTGCAAAATATACATGCAACCGAACCGTGAAATGAGTTCGCTAACAATGGCATTACATACTTCTGTTGTCTCCAATGTCCTGAGAGGGGCAGCCTCCACCCATTTTGTAAAAGTATCCTCCATGGTTAAGACGTACTGGAAGCCTCTAGCACGCGTCACAATGTGAAACATACCTGGCAACATCTCTTCTCCAGCCAACCCAATAAAATTTAGCCTTTACACGCTCCGCAGTTTTCAAAGTTCCTAAGTGTCCGGAACAAGGATCAGAATGTAGTTTCGCCATAATAGACTGCTTTAGTGTGCGCGGCACGACAAGCTGAATTCTCATTGGTCTATCTGGGATGTCCAATTTGCGACATAAGATTCCATTATCCACAAACAAGTGCCTCCAGTGTTGCCTAAGGGTTTTAACACTGAGGCTCTCGCCTGAGATACATCTATAATTTGGATAATCTGATCCACTCAACTTGAGCTGAAGGATTGGAGCTATATCAGGGTCGGATATTTGTAGATTGTGCATTCCTGACAGTGGAACCAGGTGATCGACCTCTGGGACCAGGTTGGGGTCAGACGGGTCAGCAGGTCTGTGTTGTTTCACCATGGCTTCAAGGGCCTGAGCTCGGGTAGTTACAGCACAGCTCATCATAAGCCTATCGACCTCTTCCTCCACTGACTCATCTGTATGTAGCGTATGTTCACATGGTGGAACATCTACAGATTCTTTGATACGGAATCTTCTTGGTTTGCCCCTGGACATGCTTGTATCTATCCCTGGGTCTATCTCATCGGTCCGTCCACATTGTTGACAGAAAAGTCTACTCATTGCATCAGCATTTGCATGGTGACGTCCGGGTCTGTGTATCACATCAAACGTAAACTGTGACATAAATAACTGCCATCGTTGTATCTGTTCCTGAGCATCTGTTAGGGTTAACATATGGCTTACCGCAGCATTATCTGTCCTGATCAAAAACCGTTGACCATATAAGTATGGTTTGAAGTGCTGTACAGCCTTGATTACCCCTAAAAATTCCCGCTTGGTGATACAGTAACGTCTCTCGGAATCAGAAAGCAGATGTGAGAAATATCCTAAAACAGCCTCTTTACCATCTTGAACTTGACTAAGAACTCCGCCAACTCCCGTGTTGGAGGCATCCGTGTCGAGGATGAAATTACCCTTGGTGACATCCGGGTAGGACAGGAGAGGTGCACTAGTGAGTGCTGCTTTTAGTCGCTTGAACGAGTTTTCATGATCCAGTGTCCAAATAAGTGGACTGTCCTTCTTCAAAATGTTGTATAAAGGCGCCGCAATGTCTCTCATGTTTCTTATGAATTTACGATAGTAACCTACCAGTCCCAGAAAACGCTTTACTTCCGTTCTTAGTTTATTCCGAGGTACAGAAGCTAACGAGGGCCACGACTGAACAGCTGTTATCTTGTTGGTCAGTGGCTCAATCCCTTGTGGAGAGAGTTGATGTCCGAGATACTCGAGACTAGTTTGAAAAAGGAGGCACTTTCCAGGCTTCATTTTAAGCTTAGCTTTATGGAGACGCTCTAATACGCACTCTAAGTTATGCATAGTCTCTTGGAACGTTTTTCCATACACTAAGATGTCATCCAGGTAGAGGATGCATTTCTCCCATTGTAAACCCCTGAGCACACACTCCATGAGGCGCTCAAATGTACGTGGAGCATTACATAAGCCAAATGGTAGAACTTTAAATTGAAATAACCCCTCCTTGGTTAGAAAAGCTGTTTTTTCGCGGTCCTGTTTCGATTTTAGTGGCACTTGCCAATATCCCGCCTGGAGGTCTAAAGAGCAGAAGTAGTTACTGCCGTGGAGTGAGTCAATGCACTCGTCAAATCTTGGGATCGGGTAACCATCCACTTTTGTTACAGAGTTGAGCTTGCGAAAGTCAACACAGAATCTACTCGTCCCGTCCTTCTTCCTTACAATAACAGGGGCACTCGCCCATGGGCCATTGGCTTCCTCCATAACATCTCTCTGTAAGCCGTCCTGAACCGCAGCTCGGATTTCTCTTTCCTTCTGGTAACCTTGCCTTCGGAGCGGCAGTCGAAAAGGCCGTGCATCCCCAGTATCTATCTCATGACTCACTATATCCGTAGATCCAATATCAGTTGGTGATGAAGAAAAAGTAGGGCCATACCTCAGAAGAAGTGACGCTAACTGGTGTTTTTGTTCCACATCCAAAGAAGCACTTGATTTCTTATACAGATCAATCAGATGTTCAGGCATATCCTCTTCTAGCTCCTCCAGAGTTCTCACGGAAAAACAATCCATGGAGCTCTGGGGAGTAGATTCTGATGAAGTCGTCTCAGATTCCATTCCCATATCATGTTCCAAATTTTCGGAATGTTGATCTGCCTCAGCCACTGCTGCCGGAAAAGCATAGCCAAGTAGCACTCCCTTTGGTAAGGTAATCGTTTCCGCCGTAGGATTGAAAAGTTGGATAGGTGTATGCCGCTGTTTCCTAGATTGTACAGTTACAGATTTGGCAGGCAAGATGTTATGCTCCTGCACAAAATATATGCTTGGTTCCACTACTACCTCCTGTTTTGCACGGAAAGGACTATTTAACTTTGCTGATAAGACAATCTCAGCACCCGGAGATAAAGTAACAGGCCTAAGAAGACAAACCGAATGAGGTAGTAAGTTGTGTTTGACGTCATTTATGGGATATTCCTTTCCATTAAAAACATAAGTGCCACTACCAAACTTCAGATCACAATTGAATCTTGACATGAAATCTGTGCCCCATATTCCGTCCATACAATCCATATCCACTACTGTCATGGCGAAAGTAAACTTCATATCGTGTATCCGAACTGGCATGGAAACCTTTCCCCGAATCCTCATAGTTGATTTACCATCTGCCATAGTTACAGCCTCATCGCAACCTGTAAGTGGTGGTCTGTATTTCCGGGGTATCTTGAAATAGGCCCGCGACGAAAGGAAAGTCGACACTGAGCCAGTGTCCAACAAAAAACAAGTAGGTAGGCCATTCAGATATGTAGTCAAATATGCTCTATAAAGATTGGAACCAAAAGAAGCAACATTTCGAGTTGGACGGCCATGCCCTGGTGCTTCCGGATCAGGGACATGGCCTACTGGTTTGACGACGTAGTCACATCTGTTCCTGAAGGCTGACCAACATCTCTAGCAGCTCTGATCTGTGCATCCATGTGGCGCTTTACATACGGGCATTCCCGCCACAGATGATCTGCAGAGTTGCAGATATTGCATCGTCGCTCATCTGAAGAAAACCGGCGATCATTCTGGTTGTATCGGCCTCTGCCAGCCCCACGACCACGTCCGCGACCACGAGACGGGAAATTGTCTCCATTTCGAGATGGATACGACGCCTTCGGTCCATTGTTGTTAGCGTCTGGGCCCAAAGCCGCAACAACCGGAGTGTCAGCTGGAACAGAAGACACCGACTGATTGGTAGAGAGTAAGTGACTCTCATAAGACTTTGCATGGTCCAAAATTTCAGCGAGGGGTCTGTCTTTGTAGGCATATAGCTTATCACCTAAGGGGGTGTCGCGCAGAGCCAGGTAGAATTCCAAACCAAGATCTGGTTTAAGGGTGCCGTATGCACGCTTGGAATAAAGACTTAGCCTAAAAGAGAGGTCGTCCAGAGTCTCCCCTTCCTCTCTCCTCGTATCGCGAAGTTTTGTCATCCACAGGGAACGTTCCCCGACATAATGCTTCTCAAGAGCCTTGACAAGGGAGTCAAATGTCACCTGTATGCCTTGTAAGTCCATGTTGGCTAGAACCTTGGCAGCCTTGCCTTCAAGTTTCTCACGGAGGCCGGTCAATTTTTCCTCCTTGGTCCAAGCCACGGTAATAGCATTAAAATTGGCAATGTAGGCCTCAAAATCAGTTTTCGTGTCATCAAAAGCAGGAATTTTTGGGCGTCGCCTTTTAACAAACGATTCATCCTTGCCGCCAAAAGAACAATTAGAATAATTATTTACCACAGGTGGTGGGGCAGTGGTGTCCACAGCATCATAGAAGTTATCTAATACTGGCATTGTAGTAGATGGGCGAGTGGGAGTCATTGCGACTGGGTGGGGTTGAAGTGATGGCGATGCAGTTAACTCATCCTGTCGAGGTACGGCCTGAGGTAACTGTCGAAAATGCTCTTTACTCTGATGTACATCAGCAAAGGTAACATGTGATGCTGTCTGTGGAGTAGGTACCGTCGCTACGGAAACAGGGTTGTCTGCAGAGTGTGACTGAAAAACTGGTGGCAATTGTGCATAGCCGGTATACATGTTACCAGCTGCTGCGTCGCTCCGAGGTGTTGACGTTCGCTGGTAAGGTGCAGCTGCATAGGTCTCCTCCATGGGTACCTGTTCATAGGATGTCCTGTTCCCTATTGCTGCTATACTCACTGAAAGGGCCGAAAAAACATCTACCAGTTTCTTCCTTATAGTTCCCAACAGCCCTAAAGCAGGTGGAGCAATCATCCTAGGTCCATCCTCACCATTGAGATCCCGCTGTCGCTGTATCACAGGAACCACGCCAGGAAGCTGTCGATGTCGTAGTCGCATACCCTCCTGCATAGCCGGTACATCCTCCTGCACATCCTCGTACACCTCTACATCCTCGCCATCTTGATCTGCCATGGTTGTGCTATATTATCAGACCCAAGTCTGCAACACACACAGTCTAATGATAAACAAAATAAGAGCCTACCTGTGCAACTGTAACAGATGTCGGCAGGCAGACATGCAGCCCAGTCATTTACCAGTATCACAACCTTACATTCATAATACTCTTACCACCATCCACAATACACCGTACACACAACCATGATCATTCCCTGAAGAAGAAAATATAGCTGGTTGTACCGTAATATGACAATGCAAAAATATTATCGAGCTGTGTAAAAATTTAGTTCTTACTTAAGTGGTTCATTCCAATGTCACTTTCTAAACAAAAATAATAAGAATACTTTCATGAATTTCTACAAATTTACAACGGATGCAGAAAATGTTCAAAATGACTTCAAATATTATCAATCAAACCAAACCAGTCCACAATGATGAAATATCAGTATCGATGCAGCTCCATCAGTCATTAGTTGTGCTGTAGTCGTCTCACTCGCCTCATCCCGAGAAGCACAGCTTGCCGCATGCTGAAGTTATACAGGGATAGTCCCTCCTGAGACGTGAAATGAATGGCATCACCCGACAGCCGGTCCTGTAGATTAACCAACACCGAGCGATCGTGTTTAAACGGAATGATACGACGATTGTCAGCGAGGGCTGACCGGACTGCAAAATTGAAGCGTTCCCTCCTCTGAGAAAAATCTGGTGCAACGTGAAGACCACGTCGAGATTGCCGTCTATCCACTACCAAACACAAGACCACTGCTGATACACGATACACATCGACCAATTCCTGAGCAAATTCCACTAGTTGCCTGGCCAGATATTCAGGTGAAAAATTGTGGGCGTCTACCAAATCGTTAGTACCCAGTTCAATAACAACAAGGTCCGGAGGTTTGGCCACTATAAATGTACGAATAAATGCACGCCCTTCAGAGTCGATCTTTAAACCACCACGGCCACAAATTTGAACATACTCTCGGGGAACTCCAAGATAAGGACCAAAGTTAAAAGAAGTGCCTACCCACCGAGGCAAACCATGAAAGTTAATCATATATTCCTTGTAGCGGCGAACAAACGAATGTCCTACTACGAGCACATGCATGGTAGACACAGCGTCATGTTATCGCAATCACTGTACATTACACATAGCCAGAGCATGTATGTGTATCGTATAACATACTACATAGGACGCTGCGTGAGGACATCCATTTCAAAGACAAAGTTCCAGCCACCTAGAAAATGTAGGGGCCTATAAATATCGAAATCGTTCAGGTGAAATTCATTATTATCATCATCCAGGTCGAGTTTAAGCCGAGGGTCGCCAGATATGATACACTTGACATACTATTCGTAGGTGACAGTGTCGGTTTATAAGCAAAGATTAATGCAGCAGGGAGAGTTCCACTAAAAGGGGGCTTTTGATTGCCCGTACGGGCCTACTACATTGACCGCAATTGGCACCCTACCCAGGACCCAGATCTGCATACCTCCTGAACCCAGATTGAATGAGTATTTTCCCCTCCATGCTAGAAATACGTTTTAATAACCCACCTGGACAAAGTGACTAGAAAGATTCACAATTTACATCCATCACACACAAAAAACAGACCCACAATCTCATTACATTGGCAGTCTACGACAAAAAAGGAAATGATTTCGGCCAAACACATTACCCTAGCAGATGTAGCGATGGCCTTTTGGTGACACGAGATGAATAGGCTAGTTTCATGTAGCATAATCAACGACAGGAAATGCTCCACTGCTACTGTCACTTAAGGACAACAGTTCTGCCAAGGGGTGGATTGACAAGGAATACTTTTTTTACAAGTTTGCGGCATTTGGTAGACTACTTTATTGCTGTATTGTGTTCAACCAAAACTTATTTCCCCCGACACTATAGGATGATTTTAGATCTCAAATAATCAAGAGGTAAGATGCGGGGCGGGCTACATAACAATGAGGGACTTATTTGACAAAATGTGACAGTAATAGTTGTGATCCAATACCAATCTGATATCGATCCCGAGGGGCAAGTGTTTAATGTGTCCGCCTCGTGAACAGAATGCTGAAGGCTCGAGGCCTGCTGCTAGCTTGTTCTTATATGCACAGTTGGTTATAGCTCCCAGCTAGTTGCATAAATGGTACAAACTGGCTTCTCACCAGGCGCCTGGTATTAGAGATATGAGATTTGAGGTTACGAGTGTCTCATGCATAAAGGGGAGACTCTATAATGAGCAAACTTTATGATACAGAACGTTGCGTCACCAATCTTACCAACGATGCTAATTCCAAGTGTCTTCCCCTCCTCCCTCTCCAACTCCACAACTCGAGGAGGACCCCAGCTCTCGGCACGTATGGCGGGTGACCCATCCGCCGCTAATGATTTCTGCCGCGGCACAACACCTTTATCCAGCAGTTTATTCATATCCTCTTTTTCTAAGTCCGGATCAGAGTGAAGATCCAAACCATTTTGAGCGTTATTCACAAGTTCCGTATCAGTTTTATCCGTTTTTGAATCGACGGATTGGGAAAAATTTGTGAGTTCATCTGTACTCGACTCAGTAGTCCGTTCATCAGCACACAAATTTACCACCACGGCATTTTTTAGTTCTTTCTCCGGCACTGCTGGCGCCACTATCTCCAGCTCCAACGACTTCTCTGAAGATTTTGAGGTTTGCCGATGAATCTGACTTGGATGGATCAACTTTGAACTGGAAGAAAAGAAAATAGAAAATAAGTAACAATCGAGAAATTTCTAGATTGTCGATTTTTTTCTTCTTTAAATTTGTCCACTTGTTCTTTCATACAACTGAAAAGAAGAAAAGAAGAGGAGCTACAGGATAATAAGTGATGAATGCACTTGCACAGAAAGTTGGAACAAGAGTTGTACAAGAGCATTTACAGACACTTGCTCCTTCAGGAAGCCTTAGAGGTTGGATGTCCGTTTCGGAGCATGAAGTTATTTGAGTATTGTTTTATCCACAGTGGAAACTCAACTGGTGCGGTAGATATACCCTAGAGGTACATAAACCGTGATGGTTCACAAATTGTGGAGATAGATAAACCGTGGAGGGTAGACCAACCGCGGAGATGGATAAACCATGGAGGCCAAAACCGTAAAGAGATTTTGGCCCAGCTACTAAGTAGCTCGCTTATTCAGTTGGAGAGATTATGAAGTCAGCGTGTGTGTTTGTATAGCACCCGCAAAACTTGCTGGTTTGCAGTAATCGTATTGCAAGACAGCATCGGTGGATGAACTGACCACTGACTTGAAGGATAACTGGAGGTTTAACTGCGACAATACCATGCAGAATTCTGCAAATTACATTGGTATACCCGCAGACTGAATAAAAGACATCCATCGGGAATTCATCCTCCCCTTGATTCAGTTTATTAACCAAAGCAAGCTAGCCTTTATTTATTCTTAACGGAAAGCATCGATTATGTGTGGTCATGAACCTTGGTTTGCATAGCCTAATACTGTGGTCAGCCGAGGACACACTCCAAGCTCGATGAATCTGCTTGACGAATTATCCTCCCGCTCAACCCTTTGTATTGCTCTATTGAGCCTTAGATTATTGTTTGTGGTCTGAGGGATGATAAGATAGAAGGCTGATAGTTGTAAGAAAATGTGTAAAACCATAAAAATCGGATCATGAAGCTGACACTATGTCACTCAGAGACTGGTCCTTTGGCTACAACACAACTTCATCACACAGAACACGATTACCAAGAGACTGATAACTGGGTTGTTCGGCTACAACACTATAGTCATCATGCACACCTATCACACAGCACAGGACCACACAGAGACTGATCACAGAGTTATCTTGGCTACAAAGCTACTTCAATGCACAGCACACAATCACAGTCTGATTTATACTGAGACCTTCACCTACAACACTACCTCATCGGACGTAACATGAACACTCAGAGACCGAAAACCGAGCCCTTTGGCAACAACACTAAATTCCTTGCACAGAACACGATCACTCAGAGATTATCAGCTACAACGCTACTGTACCCTAGCACATCCATCAAGCTGCACCCAATCACTAAGAGACTGATAAACATGCCATTTTCCTGTAACCCCCTGTCCTACTCTAATCACATTACTGAGCATCGAGGACACTCAAACAAAAACAGGGATGACAATAAAAATCCTATCAGGCGAATATGTTTTGCTTTTGACATCCTTAAGCTAATGGGGATAGTGAAGGTCGTCTCCATATAAGGCTCTTAGATAAGGCCAGCCCAAGTGATTCTTTGTTTTCTTTGTGGTCGAAGGATAGTTTGAACATACAATGAGGTGTACGACCATCAAATAGATTTCTCAAAGCATGGACAACTGGCATGAATTTTTTTCTGAACAGGAATCTTACACAGGTGACCCATTATTACTGTCACTGGAAGATTTAAGTACACCAGCAAAAATGTCTGCACCTGAGACCTGCTAAGAATGACACCATACACTATTCAGTATTCCAGCGATATCATCCCTCTCACCCCACAGCCATCCACTATTTCCCACTTGGCTGTGGGTTTTTTCCCTCAGCTCTCTAGTCAGAGAGCTCGCCTGGCAAGTGTGCTTCAAGGGCTTGAGCCTCTGCTAGTGAGGAGAAATTCACTTGTACTGGAACTAAATGCAGCATTGTTAGCTACATTGCTAACAATGATACCGATTTTTATTCAGTCCAAACAATAAGTTCAACACGTCGAAGAAAAAATTGCACCTCTTGACAGTGCTTGAGCGACATCGCCAACTTGAGAACTGCAAGAATAAGAAACTATATTTTTTTCATTTAGCCTTCTTCAGCAAACAATAGTCTCACGAAGATGAGACTTAGGGCACAATAAGCTACTAAGAGTGGAGGGCCTTCGTTGATAAGTCTCTAGAGCTGGAAAGTGAATGGGATATGCTGAGAGCTGTCACATAAGATTGTTGGGGCCTAATCGTAAACAAAACGATTTTTTCTAATCCAGGCAGTGGTATGACGGAGATTGTATCGATGATGTGATGATGGGGAGACTTTTTCATTGCACAATCTAACCAGTTTCAAAAGCTCAAAATCCTTCACCTTACAATGACCAGATCGGGAAGTCCAATTGGCTGTGGTCTCCAGGATCAGAAGCCCAATACACACAGCTAGAGAACTCGGTCTAGTATGATAAGGTATTCTTCATATGAGCATGAAGAATGACAATGTATAGTAAGATGGCAGAGACACCTATCAGTGATGCCATGTCATTCTGGCCCATATGGCTCTTTTCTTTAACATTCTCATGATACCCTACATCCAAGCCCTTCCCAAACCAGCTGTCCATCAACCAGCTGCCTCAGCATTTCGCTGTAAACCATGATTAGTCAAGCATGCAACTGATGGAGGCATCGGTGATTGAACACCACTTTGGTCTGACTCTGAATGGAAGCGGGGAGGATGGCCCGAGGCAAGGCTTTGAATGACCAACTATGACATCTTTATCAATCGCCTCGGGGTTGGCGTATCTAGTACACAATCATCCAGAGATGGGAATAGACAAGGACATGCATAAGATTACACCTTGCTTTGAATGAAAGATAGAAGGATGGCCTATGGCAAGGCTTTAGGATGACCAACTACATGTAGGATCACATCGTTGTCAATCATTGAGGTAGACATATCTATAAGATGATCCATGAATGGGAATGGCCGACATTACATACCATAGATCTTTGCCGATTAGCACAGTGCATAACAAGGCTGGATTTTACTCCATGACTCTCAGAGGTGGGATAGACTCAGAGAGATGGCTGCTGATTCCTCCATTCAAATCCACCTGTTTTCCCTTCCCACGCATCCAGAGATGTCAATACTTTCGCCAATGAAAGAGACTATTCATTTTGTGACAAATCCACTTTTTCCAATAGTGTTAGTTTGATAGAAATCTTTGACAATTCATGTTTGTGATCGAAAATCAATGGCAGAATTGTCAGGTGAGCATTCAAGGTCTAATCCTGCTGCGACATTTCCCAAAATAATCTATAATCAGTGAATAAAAACAAACATGAATAAAGTAAGCCTCTTCTTCTTCTTCTTCCTCTTCATTGCCAGTTCCGTTTAATCTGAGAATGAAGCCCTATTCTGCATGTTCTGCTGTGAATAGCCAGGAGAGTTGCTTCCTCTGTGAACCCCATGCCTATGACTCCATGAGATTTCACTGACCTGGGCTTCCTGGATTCAAACCCATGCCATATTGTGAGGCAGACCACCATTGGAGCTATGCAGCTCCACAGAAGGCTAATTCGTCCTGGAAACTTTTTAAAAAAAAGTTTTCCATCCCATGCGAGACAAAACAACATTTTTCACGAAAATAAGTGGATATCGAGGAGCCCATATCCACACCAACATGTCAAAGAGACAGCTTTTGTTGATTGATTATATTTTAGCCTTGAGAACTGATAAGGTGAAGCATCACTTTAAACATTGGAGGAATTTAAAAAACAAGACCATTATTGACTTAGAAAGTTCAGCTGACGAAAAAACAAAGAGACCTGTAGACTTTCCTAAGTGCTTTCTCTTGTAAGCTGATAAGGATTATATGAAATCATGATGGAAAAATGTCAAAGTCTACATTTTCATGAACGAGGCAAACAAGGGTCATCACTGATTTACTTAAGGTTAGCCTACACTTTACCATGACACTTCAGGCCAGCTTCGATAGCCCAAAATGTTTTACAGCCTATTTGCCTCTTGTTTCAGAGCTTATTAGCTAAACAGTACAATTGAGACAGCTTGAACAGATTTGTCACCAAAATGAGAAGACGTCCACGTACCCAAATCTACTAATATGCAAAACAATAGTTTTCAGGGAAGGTTCTTTTTTGTAAGTAATACTAGTAGAGGATTTGGAATAAGCTTATTCGAAACTTTATCAAAGGGATAGATTGGTATCATTATATCTTGAGAACCTTTCAGAAAAGACAAAGACTTGTCGAAATAAGAGGAAGACACTGAATGAGCTACTTGAAGTATCACGAAGGTATCGCTATTGCCTTAGTGGAGTCCTGTTGCATATAGCACCCTAATCCAAGGACACTTGAAAGTAATTTCAGTGGAGACTTCTTACAAACGTTTTAGAGACTGCAAGTTTGCACTATCGTAGCACTACCAGATGTCACGAACCAGAACAAATTCAATGTTGAACCACACCCTAGCATTGAGCTGAATTATGCAACACGTTATTGTCGAGGGAGCATTGGCTAATGGAAGTAGATTCATCATGGAAGATAGGATAACCCAAAAGGGAAATACAACACTGGCATGATTGAAAGTTTCGTTAGGTGCTGGGGGACTTGGATCATTTGAGCATCAAGATCACGATGTTACCGGTTCGGTTTTTGTTTCTGCATTTCATTATGTGGTAAACTTGCCCCTATCATTGCCAAGTTCGAGATAAGAGATCAAGGCGATCAATGCGATGAGCTGCAGTGATCAACGCCGCAGGCAAAATGGCCAGCTTCCAGAAATGAAAGGGCCCTTCTCTGAGTACAGGGCACTGGATTAGCATCTCTGCTTTTATCTGCATTGCTTTTCGTGTTTTATTCCTCTCAATGAGACTGAAGGCTGAGACCCTGTACCAGAGTTGCAATGTCAGGGAAGGCTTAAGCTCACATTTCGAGTTGTCCCAGAAAGTTGGGAGCAGATTATGTCGATCAGGCTCAATTTCCCTGAGCCAAAGAAGATGAAAGTTAGTAAATGATGAGATCACAGCTAGGGCTTAGTAACCTTTTAAAGGTTGATCCACAACATTAATGGGAACAAAAATACAAGATGGAGGGGCAAAGCCTAGATTCAGCAACTTTTAAGCGAATTCAGGTTAAGAAGATAGCACATTCTGCACAAATTACTACACAATCTGTAGAGTACTTTCAAACCAACTTATACTGGATTCAGAGAATTGTTGACTTCAATCTGTATTGACTGGAACTTGTGTGCATTAATGCATACATCCATATGAAAAATATACACATATTTTCAGCCAATTTATGGAGCGCATCCCAGCTTCTTTCATACCTTGACTGATTGACCAATTTCTAAGTGATGGGGTCCATCTGTTGGTATGATCCTATGTGATCAAGATGTCAGGCCAATGATACCCATATCTGATCTTGTCAACGTCAATGGTGTTCTTCTCTTATGGTCAAATGTAATTTCGCCAGGTTATAATCAAAATTGCTATTGCCATAGTAACGGATCGCTATGCTTGGAAACACCCATTGATGTCCATTAGTCCAGCGGGTTGCTGGGTTAAACTGACTTGTAGTCCTCTGAAGACACTCTAGCTCTCTCTTCTAAGACCCTTTCTGAATATTCATGTTAGGCTCCAAAATATACACATGGGTATTTAGTGCCATTCAACATGTTAAATTTGGACAGGCAATGGATTGGTGACACAGACTTTGCTTTTAATCAAGTGGTCTTACAAGTGGATCACTTAATTTTTGCTGCCAAAAATCTGACTTCATTCAACTTCATCTAATCCAATCTTGCACTGACATTGACCCAACATGTTGACTTCCTTGCAACCCAGTACCCTGGCTTCGGGGTTCATTTAAACACCTTTTAATCCAATTGGAGTGTAGGAATGTGTCATCTTCCATTCCCCAAGCCATCGATTAATCCAATTTCTTCACTTTTTCAAAACTGACTGAATCAGGTTTAAAATGATGTCGAGCTCTGACAGGCTGAATCAATGACAGCGTTGACAATCCTTCTTAGCTTAAAGCATACGTCATCATAGCCGTTATACTATATGTACTAGACACGAAAACAAGAGATTTTTGATCACAGTAGCATGCAATGAAAATCACTTGTTTGTGGTTGTCATCACTTGTACCTGCAACAATTGCCTGTCTTATCTGAAGTCAAGCAGTTTTATTTAAATTCTTGAATATGGGTAAAGCAAGCAAGTTCAACTTGTGGATAATGTCATTCATCTTCATTCATTCAAATAGCTCGCTCACCAACTATGCCCAAGAGTACAGTCAAATTTACCTAAAACAGTTTTTTCGCAAAAATGTCAATTTTGAAATTAAACGAAACCCACACATTTGGCCATCAGTGCAACTGCAGATTCATTCATGCCACTTTGTGAAGTCACGCATCCTTTATTACGCAGGACCATCAGGAGAGATCAGGTGTTTAACTCACCACTTGGGCAAATTCTTTGAGAATGTATAAATGTAGGGTTACTGACAAAGTCCTGGACGATTGCATCTAGCAGCAGGAAGGATGGGGAGTCATCAGAAAATGGGCAAAATTTTCTACCATGTCTATAGACATTTCAAGTGATACCCTTTTTGCATCAACTCTCCAAAGTACCAGGTTTGTGTGGGTAATGGACTAAAAACCAATCCTTTTTGTCAAAATATTGGAACACAGAACAGTCATTGAAAACCTTCACCTAGCAATATGATGTATGTCCTGTCATTATCCGAAGTAGTCAAACATGTCAGCAGGGAATGTTGATGAATGTCCCACCACAAGATGGATGGTATGCCAAGTTAGGACGATGCAAACATGCGACAGAGCTGGAACTCTATGTTCTAGCTGGCAGGTGATATAGGTTTTAAAGAACATGCTTAAAAACCCAGCCAAAATGGAGAAGTGTAATTTGCCAAATCAACAATATTGCAACAGAAGCCATTGATGGCATGTGACTCGTCTAGACTGCCGGCAAGTCCAAACAACTCTATAATTCCATCTGACAAACAATGTTCAAATATGGTGCAGCACACTTGTCGTATAGATTTCCAACATCAGAAATGAAAATATTGGGACAGGACCAGGTGACAATACTGGCATATTGGGAAATATTGATGTTTTGGCTCTGTGACACCAGATATACTGGCGATACCTGTCCGTGTCAATTTCCTCAATTTCCCATAGATAATCTATGGGTCAGTTGCAATATGAACCGGTTCGCATCGACTAAAAGGTATGAAAACCAATAGTCGACAGAACGGATCATTTATCTGGAGGTTGGGTGGTGTCCTTATCATTATCGGAAGCTTATCGGCAAAAACGATTCATACTGATTCCCTAAGGGCCGCGGTCATATCGAAATTTCAAATATCGTAAACATTTCAGATTCAATGTATCGTATGAATACAGCTATAAGTCAATAAAACTATTTTCATGAAACAAATAGTGCCGTTAGAAAGTGCTGACCAAGCACTTTCAATATATAATTCATACATCGAAAAGCTTTTTTCAATCTAAAAATTAACAGAAAACTGACAATCTGAGGACAGTTTTGTACCACCTGCTCCATTTTTGCAAAATATTCGTGCTTTTTATTTAAAGATTCGCAAAAATTTTGAAAGAAAAACGTTTACATTTTTTATCTTGGCACAATAGAAAATCCAATCAAAATTTTTTTTCATCTTTTTTTATTATCACAAATCAGGGTTATTGGCAAGATCCACAGGAATAAAATGCCCGCAAAAATCTGGTGGTAATAACATCAATCTCCGCAAAATGTCTAATATGACGCTCAGACTTTAGAAACAAGAGCTTTGTTGCTCCTTTGTGCTCGGAGCAAAGCTGATTACCACCTCCGCGTTCGACCCAGCACGGTATATCACAGTGGAGCAAACTTGATTATCATCCATAATTGATAAATGCATGTTTCCCATATTCATAAATATGATCACTGAGGCAGCGGCACTTTCTGATCGATATCGGAGCTCAAATATTGAAATGGTTGATTGATTAATGTATATATGGCAAGATGGGCCTATATCGGTTTACAACTAGGACTAGTTTTGCTCAACACAAACTAAACCATTGTAAACTGAGGTCTCTCCTCTGGCAAGTCTCATAGTCTCATTAGTCTTTAGTGATAGAATGGTATCAGGTCTTGGCTCCGGTAGCCAACAGCTGGTCAGGGGTGGATACAGGGGAAGGGTTCTGGGGGTTCAACTCCCCCACCTTTAAGCAAAATTTGAGATTATCCCTTAGACTCGCATTCAAACCGTACTACTTGTCAACGAGTCTTTCGTCACCATCAGTTCACCAGCCATAAGTCTCTAATCATATTCCCGATTAATAATTACTCCAGTGTTACTGAGCCTGATTAAATCCCTCTCCAAGCTACTGATTAGGACCGAGCTAATTTGGTTAGCCCCTGGCATGGTCGCTGATACACATCTAATCAATCGTGTTCTTATGGTTCGGTCAGCTTTAGTTTCATAGGCGTCAAATTCTACTGCCGCAGGAATTTTACGGCGAATGCGGCAAACGGCAGGGTTATTAAGGCCGTAGGTTTGATGTAAAGTTATTAGCTTGGTAAATGCAGCTGACCGCAAAACCAATGAAATTGGCTAAACTGTGACAGTTTCCTGATATAACCTACTGATATATATGACCCATACTTGTAGGCGCTTAGGGCCAAAGACAGATATGGAGTTATTGTTAACGGTTGGCTGTGAACGAAATCCATTTTTAGAATGATATATGACACATCAGTGGCCTGCGACCTGAATGAGAAATAGACACCAGAACACATTTTTTAAGAGAAATTCATCTAAAGACTGATTTAGTTACATGTGCTCAAAATGAAACAGATTAATAACACCACCTTTATGTGTTACTCAATTGATAGCCTACAGACAGCTTCAGAACAAATTAGGAAGCAATGACTTGAGCACTTTCCTGAAGAAAGATTGAGAGAGTTTTTTTCACTTTTCCACTTCTTAACACATGGACAAGCTTGCCTGTACAGCCTCAGGCCCCAAACATTCTGTTGCTTTCTCAGACACTTCACACATGCATAAGCGAGAAGGCTTGAGAAGTATGTCAATGTGATACGAAAGTAATAGAGTTGCCTCCTCAAGATGTTACAGTTATTGGAAACAATTTCCATGATGTAATAGGAACGGGCGTTCCCATGCATGAAGAATCCACACAGGATATGCACTGCATCCTCATTGGAAAGGGCATTTCAACCCGGCTTTTGCTGCAAAAGGGTAACACTTTTTTCATCCTGCATAAGCCCATGTGGATAGGAGCAAGAGAGAACAATGATTACAGCGCTTGCTTTCATCTGAACATTTACATAAACATTCTTTGCCGCATTAAAGATTGCCATAAAATACCCACCAAGTCGCCAGCAGTCAAATCCTTGTTACATGTAGCATGTAAATCGTGTTTTGCTATATATCCACAGAAGAATTACTGATCGGATTAAATGCTCTTCATAAGCATAGCCCTGAGCTGAAACTCCTTTTCGAAATGAATTGCCATTATTATGCTGAAAAACAGCCCTCTCTCTGGAAATCGTGGCTACACCTTTGCTATCTGATTGATTAGCTGTTACCATGAGACGATCGAAGCCAATTTAAAAGTTCCCGCACCATACGTCATATCAATTTTCACATTATCCACGAAATGCAAGAAGAAGATATTAAGTTCCACGATTTCAACAAATTATTCATACATAGAGTTTACGTTAATTTTGACATCAATTCCTGGTACTTGTCGTAACATCCCTCCCAACGTGTTCGCAGTGATTCCAATGAATATATTTACAGATGGCGAAGCACTGAATTAAAGTCAATATTTCTGCACTGCGTTGCTGGATTCCAAGGCAATAACGCTATTCATTGCCTTTGCATAAATTGTACGAGGAGATAGCACCCCCTGACACTGAACATCAACCTTATCGGTTTTATTTCATTTTGATGCTGATGATGATGGTTCATGAACCGACTCAATCAAAGTAGTCCTGATGCCAGTAACCACAGTTCATGAACTGAGTCTATCGAAGGAGTGCTGATGCTGATGATGATGGCTCATGAACAAAATCTATCAAAGGAGTGCTGATACTGATAATAATGGTTCATCAACTGACTCTATCAAAGTATATGCTGATTATGATGGTTCATGAACAGACTCCATCAAAGTATATGCTGATTATGATGGTTCATGAACTGACTATCAAAGTACATGCTGATTATGATGGTTCATGAAAAGACTCTATCAAAGTATATGCTGATTATGATGGTTCATGAACTGACTCTATCAAAGTATATGCTGATTATGATGGTTCATGAACTGAATCTATCAATGTATATGCTGATTATGATGGTTCATGAACAGACGCTATCAAAGTATATGCTGATTATGATGGTTCATGAACTGAATCTATCAATGTATATGCTGATTATGATGGTTCATGAACAGACTCTATCAAAGTATATGCTGATTATGATGGTTCATGAAAAGACTCTATCAAAGTATATGCTGATTATGATGGTTCATGAAAAGACTCTATCAAAGGAGAGCTTATGCTGATGATGACCATTCATGAAGTGACTCTATCAAAAGAGTTCTGATGCTGATGATGATTGCTCATTAACTGACGCTATCACTTACAGCATAGAATAAAATTGACATCTTAAATCCAACATGAATCTCACAATGAAAACAAGAGGCCCAAGGGCCTGGCGCTCAGCTGAGTTAATATCATTAATATCTTCCCGGTGTTTAGTTCATTATGCATGAAAATGGCATGCTCCATGGTATTTGATATCCTTTTGCGTTCACTACGGTACCAATGTTTTTGGTTGACATAATTATGCCACTGTTGGAACATTCTCATGGTTTATGGTATGCACCTGTTGATGGGCCATATGAATAAAAACTAGCATAAGCTTTTACTCCAGATTTTGAAGTAATTAGTATGCTTCAAAAATTGGAATAGTTTAGTTCTTGTGAAAGCAAAGGATTTTTAGAAATCAGTATTTGCTACCAAAACAAGTAAATGCTAGACTACATATGAACGAAAATGTAGGATGAACCTTTTACTTGGTAGTATAAATGTATTTTCTTGGAACCATGTAGCCTTTAAAAGTCGAAGTGAATGGTTGGTTGTTCCTCTTTGCCGGACTGCATTCACATTTTGTTTGGTGGACATGTCATGCAAGAATTGGTCAAACCATACATCCATTTATGGAGAATCAGAGTGCATGGATTCCGAGTCATTAAAAATGTCTAAAGAATTATTCTTGGGTCATGAAGGGAAACCTGCGTTGTTTAGTATGAAAGTGAAAAATATGACAGAGTTAAGAAAATTATGTTTTATTGAACCATAGTAAGTTTTGATTGTCTGCTTGGCTCCTTGCCAGTTAAATAACATGTGACTATACACAAAATAGAAAACTTTGGTGGAAATTGTAAATCATTTTTTTATCTATCAGGGGAAACAAGCTGATGATGATCAAGTAAATCATTCATGAGAAATCGTTTTGTTGCTGAAGCTTGCATGACGAAGTTAATGCTAAACCTTTTCTTGTGCTCTACTGCGCCACCGTAGTTTTCTATTTAGACCAGCGATGACGTCATTTCTGGTGATTCCCTACGCTAGTATGCAATGTATTTTTTCAGCGCTGTCAGTTGCCGAAGAGAGTGCCGTAGCTCCCTCAATTTCCAATCAATTTTTATGGGAGTGACATTATTGTATTGCTTAGAATGTCTACTTTTTACTCATGAAAGAATCGTAGAACTAAAACTTAATAGGCGAACAGAATCATGCCGATTCACTGCACATACTGTGGGAATTCTCCACTTCAAAATACATCGGCGATGTCATCGCGAATAACAGAGCATGCACTTCCGATATCGTTTTCACAGAAATGTGGCCAAATTTTCAAGAACTAATTTCTGAAAGTAGTCCCTGAAGACCTTACGACTACCACTGAAACGAACTGGTGATAATATCGCCTACCAGACTACCGTAGTACTAGCCCGTAGCCAGGTAGCGGGCCATCGTCATCGAGCTGAGTGTCATTGAGTTCCAAGATTATTGCACATGGATCGAGTAAACAACATGCCGCCATTTTGTCTCCGCTTCGGTATTTCGTAGGCCGCTAAAATGCACCTTCTCAATTAAAACCAACATAATAAGGCCTCACATCGTTGATTGAATTGGAACACCACACAAAACACAATAAAGTGGGGGTACAATCGATTACGAAGCTGAAGTGAACAGTGATTTATTCCTGGAGCTACTGCTGCTTTTTTGTTTAGCTGCCATGTTTTGAGAACTGGCAAATAGGAGACTTCATTGATGGCTGACGTCATCGGGCGGGAATTTGAATCAGCAGAAATAATTAAAAGGCAGGTAGCGCCCTCTCCTGTTAAAATTTTGAACTTTTTCTCAATAAAATAGTTTTTCAAGAATTTTATCTTAATATTAAAGCATATTTCGACTAATTCTGCTGCTCCTAGGCCGATATAGGCCAGTTTCCTTCATGCGCTCTCGCTCGCAGGAAGTAGGTCGAATGGCGACAAATTTTGTTTTGAAAGTAGAGTTTGACCAGAAGTATCCAGAAATGCAAAATTGAAGTCTCTAGGTCTTACGGTTACAAAATGTGCACCATGGGTTTAACGGACGGACGGACGGACGGACGGACGGACTGACAGACGGACGCCACTGAGCAGCTTGTTTAACAAGCTCAGCTGACTTTGTCAGCTGAGCTAAAAAGGCATACCTAAACCATGATACAGAACATTGGGACTTGACTCCTTTACCACAGAACTCAACTCCTCAACCATAGCACTCAACTCCTTAACCGTAGTACTCAACTCCTGAACTATTGTTCTCAACACGTGCACATTTTATTCAAGAATCAAAAAGACAAATTCCCTCGAGCCACCACAAAAAAACCTGTTCACAGCTGACTGAGCAGTCACAGTCTTCGATAATGATCTGCCCGGGCACTGCTGAACACCCGGAGTCATTTCATCGATTAGTTCAGCACGACAGCAGCAACCTTCAAACAGTGACTCGATTGGGCATATTTTCCGATAATCCGAAAGCCGTGATGCCTGGGTCAATTAATCGAACGTTACACTGACATGACGATTCCGGCATGTGTTCTTCGATGAGAAGGGTGCCTAACTGACAAGCTGACTTCCCTGTATCACCAATTGGACTTCAACATGATGAAACAAAACAATATGATAAGACAGAACCATTGCCTGGGACAGATAGAGAAGAGTATTTTGACTGAACAGGCAGCAAACAACTCTCCACTCAAACAGGTAGCACAGAGTACTTCACTCAAACAGGTAGCACTGAGTACTCAACTCAACCAGGAAGCAACGAATATTTCCAGCGAATAGGCAGCGCACCCCCACCTCTACTCAGATAGGTAGCATCGAGTATTTCAACCGAACAGGTAGTGCAACTAGAGTACTCTACTCAAAGAGGTAGAACAGAGAACTCCACCTAAACTGATAGCACAGAGTATTTCAACCGTACAGGTAGCATCAAGCACACCACTAAAACAGGTAGCACAGAATTAAAACAGGCAGCACAGAGAGTTTCAATCCACAGGTAACACCAAGCTATTACTTAAACAGGTAGCACAGGATTACTTCACTCAAACAGGCAGCACAGAGAGTTTCAATCCATAGGTAATACCAAGCTATTACTTAAACAGGTAGCACAGGATTACTTCACTCAAACAGGCAGCACAGAGAGTTTCAATCCACAGGTAACACCAAGCTATTACTTAAACAGGTAGCACAGGATTACTTCACTCAAACAGGCAGCACAGAGAGTTTCAATCCACAGGTAACACCAAGCTATTACTTAAACAGGTGGCACAGATTATTTCAACCAAACGAGTAACACCAACTGCTCCACCTAAACAGGTAGCACTAAGTGCTCCACTCAAACAGGTAGCACAGATTACTTCACTCAAACAGGCAGCACACAGTACTCCACTCAAATAGGTAGCACAGAGTAATCCACCAAACAACTCAAACAGGTTGCACAGAGCCTTTCAGTGAAACAGGCAGGCTACAGTATTTGCACTCTAAGCACCGAGTAAAATTACTTCCAACAGGTAGTCCTTCTGAGTCAATAACTGCATCTCGCCATCACCAGCACGCATTCACTGACAGACTTCGGGTGGCACGAATGTCAATATTTACCAGCTGAATAGATCGACACAGCTGAGCCAATCACCTGATGGGTGGAAGCAGTCTCACTTGCCTTCAATCACTTACACAGGTTAATGTCTCCCTGGAGAACGTGCTCCATCGCGGCTTATGCAGATTCAGCCTGTTGATGTCTTATGATCGTGAAAACAAAAACATGTCCGGCTAGGCAATGCTCAAGGGATTTAATGGATGGATAACATAAACAGATGCGCATCAGAGATCTTACCTATGTACAAAGTTTTAGTCCCAGTGGTTACAAAACGTGTTGTGCTAACGGAGAACGAGGGATGCTCCTAACTGTAAGAGCTCACTAGGTGAGCCAAAATTTGACATGTTCAAAGCGAATAACATTGGCGCTTCTACTGTCAGAAGAGAATGGAGATTATACTTCACCCAAAATCAAAGGCCAGCGACTAGGTATTTAGCCTGAGGAGGTCCAACTCGCATTCCAATTCAAGTCTAGGGTAGTCTAATTCCTGTATCAACACGATACACGACACGACAGAGAAATGATATCCGTCCACGAATGGTCCAGTTTTGCAGACTAGCTGTGATACATGATCTGTTAATCTGGTAAAAACACACCAAAGTATGCACAGAAAATGGGGAATAAACAAGTCCCTTTTTTTGATCACATCAATATTTAACAATACAAACAGGTTCCAAATAGAGAGTATGTGGGAGATATCGTTGGCGTTTTCTATTGTACAACCGATCAAATTCAATAATACAAATGTAGCTAGTAGTATCGGAAAAATACGAATAACATACCCGATACAAAAGCATATTGTTTTTTTAACAAAAGAGTAAAGCTGTATATAATACTCCAGGAACAAAGATACACATGCACTGACATGTTAAAGGAACAAGTGCACCAATGTTAAACATGCTAAAGGGACAAAGTCAAATGCTTTATGACTTTTTAACTGTTATCTTTTGAATTTAAATTATCATTCACCTTTATCATGTTTATCATTTACACCAAACTTCTATAGATTTTTCACAAACAAGGTTTGTACGGGGCACGCTAGAAATATAAAATATATCTTAATTGTGCCGGCAAAGCATGATATGAGCGTGAAATTTTGCCTGTAGCGAAAGAGGATAACTGATCAACTATATATGTACATGTAAAACAGGAAATCCTGAAAAAGAAAATAATTCATACATGTGGATTCGTAAAATCATACATCGCTACCCTATAGCTATGACAAACATACAACACATTTCATGGGTATCTGCTAAGAAGCACTGCACACCATAATCGGTAAATATTGGATGCAAGCGCTACTCACCCAACAGGCTAAAAACACTAACCCAATCATACGATGTCACTCAAGAGTAGACATGGGACAGGACATACAAACACACAGAATCTGACATGCATATCTTTGTTTTATATCAAAGTTTCGGGAAACCAGTGACTGACACCAAATTCCCTTTTACAATGTTAATAAACCAACATTTTATACTCGACCTGAAATATGAAATTACAAGGTGACAACATCTTGACTGGACAGATGACAACGAGCAGGAAGGGGACAATTTAAACGAAAAAACCAAATAGCTCTCGATCAATAAGTTACCAAGTAATTTAATCTCCCTTCAAGCAAGGAATTTTGTTGCTTCGACCTGCAATAGTTATCACCGCGATGAACAATAAGTCACTGGGTTTGATATTGACCGCATTTTATAGTGATCACCAATTCTTGTTGCAGGTACTGGCAAGGACCACCGCAAACACATGAAACAAGAGATTTTTGTGGCTATGAATGCAGGTCAAAACAACAAAAAACACTTGTTTGCGGGATGCACCCATACACTGCTGCAGGAGTGTGGTTTGCCCTTGGGACAACTTCATAAATTTACCAAAATGAGAATTTCACTGCAATGCAAAACCACTACTGCAAAATACTGATGACAAATTTACCAGACATGACAGACATGATAGGGCTAAATAGAACAAAGAATGGAAGTAGTCACTCCTGAAAATAAAATTCAGCATTCATTGGCTCACCCTCGCATTATGCCAAACTTGTGCATTTCATACAAAAAACGCTTCAGTACTTGAGTAAGAAGTGTCCCCCATCCACCCTACCCGAGCCTCTCCTTAGGACGGAACAATGGTCCTGCCGAAGTATGAGAACCAGCAGCCTCAAGTTCAGTGAGCAGAGTCTCACCGAGTATAGCTGGAAATAGGCTACCACATGGTAAGTCAGCGATTAATACATAGTGTAAAAATCAAAGTTTCGGTGCTTGATTCGGTTATAAGGTGATTGGAACAAGATGCTTGGAGTTGTGCATATTCATAGAAACTATTTTTCAACATTTATCAAAATAATTGAGACATTTGATGTGTGTGAGAAAGTAGGGGTGTAAAAAGATGAAAAATTCAATCCTTGTCATCCCACCGCTCTCATGGTAGAATCAACAACAACCTCTCCCAGGGTTATTTCCCACCTCGCCGAGTCCCCGAATAGGCGTAAAACACATTAAGGAAAGAAGAGAATCACTTGAAGGGCCATAGTTTTGTGGGGTTGGAAAGATGGTGTTTGATGGTTTGATAAAATGATATCAAGCATGAGTGAAAAGTGTAAGAAGCATATGAAATGAAATGGCCAGGGCCATTGTGCTCACCTCATGTGGAGGAAAGATGGATAAAGAGCATGGTATTGTGTCATGTAGTGTTAGGTTTGATGTAGGTCCAAGCAATTACAATTTCCCCAAAATGGCCAATTTACAGTACATTCGACCTCTTGTGACCTTGAAAAGTAGGTCAAATCAAAGAAGACCCGGGTGACACATTGAATGGTTGTTAGAATTAGATGTACCTATGATATAAAATTGGTGCCAATCGGGCAAGTCATTACAAGGAATAATGGCATTTTGAAGAATTTAGGATTTGGCCCCCTCCCTGGAGGCCAAACGGCAAATCAGATCGCACCAAACTTCGGTACCTAAGATCACCTGACCAAGGGGTACATGTGTACTTAATTTGTGATCAATAGTCATTGCAGTTAAGAAACGTGCCATAGTTACGGCCTGACAGCGAATTTACGCCATTTGACCTCTGTGACCTTGACAAGAAGGTCAAATTAAAAACCTGTGTGACATATACTGTATGGTGGTTAGATGTACCCATGATATCAAATTGGTGGCAATCGGGCAAGAAGTTAAGGAATAATCACATTTTTAAGGTTTTTGGATTTTGCCCCCTGGTGGTCAAGTGGTGAATCATATTGGACCAAACTTCGGTCCCTGAGATCACCTGACTAAGGGGTAAATGTGTACCAAATTTGGTATCAATAGTCATTGCAGTTTAGAAACGTGCCATCGTTACATCCTAACGGCCAATTTACACCATTTGACCTCTGTGACCTTGAAAAGGAGGTCAAATCAAAAACCCGGAGGATATATAATGCACCTTTGCTAGAAGTACCTACCATATTTTTTTCAAAATTTCCCGACTACTATTAAGGGAGATAGTGCATATTTTCACTTTTAACGTTTGGCCCCCTGGTGGCCAAACCATGAAACGAATCGGACCGAAACTTGGTCTCCAAGGTGTCATTACATAAGGGTACATGTGTACCAAGTTTCAACTCAATAGCTCTAACAGTTACGAAACGGACGACGGACGACGACGACGACGACGACGACGACGACGACGACGACGACGACGGACGACGGACGCCACGGTATGGGATAAGCTCACCTCTGCTAAGAGGTGAGCAAAAAAAGAGAAAATGAAAATGCACTACTAAAATGTAAAGTCATTGAGGCTTTGATAGAGTAAGTCAGAATGAAGCTTTCATTTCAAAATTAGAGTTAAACACAAGAGCCTGATAAGGCACTTTACAATATAGATATATCAGAAAAATATAAAACCTCAAGGTTCGGGAAAGATTTTTAGAAGATTAAGTTTACAAGGTACACTGATTGGTTGTTGAATCCAATAATGACATACTTTAACAATACTTTTTTATATATTTCTAATGATAAGGTTTGGGGCAGCACAGTTGGCTGGGTAGGGGAGTATACCGAATCCTGAGGGTAGCTGGGGCAAAATTGGCCTACGACGCCAGCTCTACCAGAAACCTAATGACAGCACCAAAATTCAAACTGAATGTATCATAGTTTTGTACATTTTGAAGGCAAATTTTTAATCCAGAAATTAGTCATGCAATTTCTGCCAAAAAAGGATTTGCAATTCATTTTAATGAGTTGCAAATCCTTTTTTGGCAGAAATTGTTCAATGCACCTATTTTTTGTGACACCCTTTATCAGGAACTTAACAGCGCAATTTCTATTTTTTTCGGACAGGAAGTGATCGTGGCAAGAAGACAGAGCGTGACTGAAGAATTCACCACCACTTTTTTGCTTGGATGATCAATGCATCTTATTTCGTCAATCAAAACGAGGTTGAGGACCTTTTTGGGCAAAGTGGCAGTGAATTGTCCAGTCATTCCAAAGATAGATTGGGGATTGTGGTGTGGTGTAGAGGTTGGTCGGCTGGGCATTCCATGCAAGAAACCAAGAGGGTAATCATTAGAGAAACTTTCAAGAATTTAACTATTGTCAGGAAGTAACACTGGGCAATGAGCTTCAACACGATGACTTGAATTCCATTTTTTTGAAAAACAGAATATGGCACATGTAACACCAGTTATTTTAAATCTTTTACACTTAAAATTTGTGACCCACTATTAACGGTCCTCCTAACAGCCCCTGATTATCAGAATATCACTTTTGGGAGACAAAAACTTCCTAAAAGCAAAGCTAAATGTAAGGTGGGTGGTACAATTACATCTCTGGAACAATTACAAGCCCCTGTGTGCATTAAGTTGCGTACTGCCAGCTACTTCCTATACTGTTGGGGCTATAACTGTAACAAAACTATAATTGTACCACTTTACCTTAAGGCCTAAACCTAACCAACAACCGTTTCCCTTTCCAAAGCAAAACACTGCCAACAATTGAAAAGTAGCATCAAAATTGTTGCACTTTTTAAAAAACACCCTGTATAGATGGTGCATGATGGGAGTGACTTAGAGAGAGAGAGACTAGAGGAGAGTAACAAATCGTAAAATGATCATAGATAGCTGAAATATGCGAAGTGAAGGGTAAAGTCGATAAAAAATAAACGAATACCACATACAAATCATGAAATCATACTGCAAAGTTTGCTTACCGATAATATTTCGGATAAATCCTGTACGCAAATAATGGCAAATTGGAAACGTTAGAAAAAGAAAATGCTGCATGGATATTATGTAATGAATGGAAGGAGAGGATGCGATAAGGTGACAGTTTTCCAACTTGCTGCGGCATACAGGAAAATTCGATGACTTGCCACATTGCTGAGGGAACTATGTTCATTCCTGATAGAGTATACAGTAGCAAGTAGACTACTTTTCTCAGTTTGGAAGTGGACTGACCCTGGCTCATGAACATACATTTCCACAGCTATATGGCGTGCCATATTTATTGAGGTCTGACACAGCAAGTTGGAAAGCCTACTCACCAAAGTGATAGTTGAAATTGAAATGAATGAATGCACGAAACGTGTTATGTAATGTACATGTATGCAAATCTTTTAAATTCTCGCAATGTTGTGAATGTAAATTTGTAATTTGTAATTTGTAACATTGAGTAACCTCAAGCACTCCACAAAAGAGTGATTTCTGTTGCTGCGAAGACAACATGACAATTGGTTGCAAATTAGTTAATTGCTGGCTACTTTCCAAACGCAATTGTTATGTTGCCATGGTTACGTTGCAGGTCACAGGAATAGAAAGTGCTCGTTTGAGGAGCGCTAATAAAAGGTCTACTGGTACAACGTATTCATGACTCTGTTTTAACTCTTCTTAGGACGAAATGGAATGGAATATAGGGAATCCATCTAATCAAGAATACATAAAGATTAGTCTTCAATAGTTCTTGATGTATATATATGAGGTGTGTAAGAAAAATCAAATAAGAAATGTATGCAGATACGGACTGTGTATATAATGATTGCATGAAGATGTATTGTCTTATTTGTGTGCGAGTCTGAATATCAAAGTTTGAAACTAAAGCCAATATAATATTGAACAAAAATATTGACCTAAATAGGCATTTGCCTTCACGGTGGTCTATCAATTGAGTGATTCATAGAAAACTACAATTTTTTGTTGACTTTCTCTTGTGTACTCTCTCTTACATAAGAAACATGTTTTGTAATGTTTTATCAAAAAATGGTCTCAAGTCAATGTCCAAATGAAATAAAGATATTTGAAGCAAAATGGTCAATAAACCGACTATTGATGACCATGCATCCAAAAAAGACAGAGAAGGGCACCACTGATACATGAGTTTTATCACACATACGATTGCCATAATGTTAGTCACTACAGGGACGATTAACAAAAACTGGGACAAAAAACTAGTCCGGACCATGCAAAACCAAGAACAGTAATTAAATATCTAAAGTCAAAATCACAGTTGGACAGATTTTCAATAGCCATAAGCCATCCCAATCAACTCGCAAACACATCACTATCACTTGAGATACTGTACTGATCAGAACTAACTTCACCTATACATGTATCACTTGAGACAATGCAGCTTTCAGCAGTTTCGAGGAATTGCACCGAAGTCTCGAATCATGCAATTTAAATCAATTTTCTATCATTAACAGTTTTTAAGATGCCGTTGAAAATCACGATTCTGTCAGAAAAGGAAGCAATGAACATTATGAATGCTTCTAAAAAATAAAGCTACATTTGAATGAACTAGACTATAAAGTCTTGCATTTTTGTCAATTTACATGAAGCTGGTATTTGGACAAACTTGGTTATTAGTTGTTTATTTCTCATAGTTACTCGGTAATAACAATTATGGATTAAACCTATACTTGGTAATAAGCATATGTGCAAAGGTCCCGACTGTGACATACATACCTTTGCGGAAGCTGTGCACAACTTTTCTGACAGTATTATTACCATATGTTACACAGAACATGCGAAACCTTCGCAGTGATTTATGCCCGCAACTGGTGTAGGCCTATAAGTTGCGCACAGCTTACGCGGCACCATAGCATAGCCTACCAGGAACGGAGGGTATGTCAATGTTGACTGGGACTAAATGCTGTCTCTAAAATTTAATAAACAGAGTTTCTAAGACCCCCTATCAGATCAAACTGGCCAAGATCTACTGGTTGATTTATCAATGTTTTTATCTTGATTAGATGCCTGGAGCCAAAGGTATAATACTTGTCTGCGAATCGATCTCTCAGGATGTGACCAGCCAGATGGACGAAGACTACAATCTATCAAATGCACTGTTTTACAATTCATATGTATCAGTTTACTGCAAGTCTGTTTGTATAAAATTTACCAAGTCAAACACTGAATGCATTGCACCAGGCTGCAGGCCAATGAATCAACTGGTCCAAGGCAACCTGTGCCATGCATACCAAGTGTGCTTTGTTAAGGCCTCTCTCGATTATTGAGTGAAAAGGAACAATATTGATTATAGTCTGTTCAAGGCCTATGACATCATTACTCATTGTATCTACTTGTACCAAGTTAATAGAAATAAACATTACCACTGAACAGTCCCCGGATATATCAATTTGATAAAATCTACCTGATAAGAAACTTCCCTTTAAAGATGATGAAAAAGTGTCCAGTAAATTTCGACACTTCATATTTTTCTGGTCCACAGAAAGATGATGGACAGAAAGAAAGTGTTCGCTCAGACTAGAGGTGACCCCTGAGCAGGGGCCGATGTATGTGTACCTTGACCACTGCCTTAGCTATTACAAGCCACAGGGAGCCTGGATGACAAAATACTCACCTTTCAGGAACATCAGGAACCCGGCCATCCGTCCTGCTGCAGCACAAGAGCCTTGTAAACTTCCCCATCTTGCATATGAACACGTCTCACTTACAATCAATCGCAATCTGTTTATATGATATGTACTGCGTATCTAGTGTTACTCAAACACCTGACACATCATAACTGTCACCTGATTAGCATACGTAATCTACTCAGTCGGTTTTAATTAGCGGTAGACGACAGCAGCATATATTGTCCTTTGATTATAAGAAACGCTCTATGATGACATTACATTGAAGGGATCAGTACCATTACAATACAATGATGTAAAGACACTGTCTGTTCTAAAGTGTAGATAAATATTTTGAGCAAGCAGGTTACAAAGCCACTGTAAACCCATAAATAATCTATGTGCATCCATGAATAAATCAGAAATATGTACTGTCAATAGATCTTTGGACAGCTTTCAGTTTCGTAATGTCCACGATCCATATGAAGCGATGCCAACAAATTGATACTTCTGCACACCAAAATCTGGATTATCAGTTGCAAGATCCATAATGCATCACTATTCACTGTAAATATTTGGTCCAATTTTGATTAGGGTGATACCAATGGTTGGTGTATGTATCCATATGAACTGTTGCTTAACGAATGGATAATTCTGCACCCCAAACAGTGTGATATCAACAACGTCCAATGATGTACCCCAATCTGTCGAGGAAGTTCTCTGGTCAATTTTGAGTTGGGCACATGCAGTCCATGAATGTATCCATTTGTAGCAATGTTGAAAACATAATTCTTCACCACCAAAATTTATATTTCCATTAGCGGTATATTCTTAATATCTCCAATCTCCTATCTATCGAAAAATGTTGGTACATTTTGAGTTTGGGGACATCCCTGAATATATCGATATGAGATGAGGCCAAACAAACTGATAATTTCACACCAACAAATTTACATTTTTAGTTGTGTGAGCCAAAAGGTATAAGACACATTTTTGATGATATCCATCATGTATCCCTATCAACAGATGCTGAAAGCTACATGTAGTATTTAAGAGACCTATGTTGCAATCATAGTGCATTTAAGACAATATTTTAAACTGATAAACAAATGACACTCTACGAACACATGTGTCCTGTTCCCCTTTTTGCATGCAAGCCCAATACAGCGTATATAGGCCTTCATTATTATACATTTCATCTAGATACAAGTCCTCTTCATGTAAGGTAGAGTGGTACAGTTACAGCCACAGTACAATAACAGCAATATAGTGTGGAAAACAGCTGGCAGTGCCATTTGTTACTCTGGATTTAGTAACCTAGAAGTCGAGGGTGCCAATCATATCTATTGTCTAGACCGTTGACAGCAGCTGATGTTATTTTTTTCAATGTATTTGATAATTTCAATACATTATGTACTGCAGCACAACTGCAGAAAATACATTTGATTAGATTGATATGAAATTGTTAAGCTGTTCTGCTGTCAATCTGGATGAAAAGGTTAATGCGGTAACAGCTAGGTCAGGGCTGATTGCAGCATCTGTTGCTCATTCTTTGTTTGATGTTAGAAGATATTGAAGCCAACCTGTGGATGGATCTATCTGACCTGAACTCTCACCAGGACCCACAGATATGTTGAAGATATATCGACCTTGTCAGCAATGGGAGATGGTTCACCGATATCTAACCAGGTCTTTGATGACACTTTGATTAACTGATCCCATCCTCCAATTGCAAGCTTTTGGATGGTTGCTAGTGTCTTTTAGGAATGATGCATTGCAAAGACCCGCCGAGGGAGGATGGTTGATCCTCTGCTTGTCTGGAAAATCCCTCTACTGATGGGCATCAGCAAATCTCTATCTGTCACCCTGCGGCCAATCCTTCCACAGTAGACCTCTGTATCTTTCCCAAAATATGCTCAATTGAATTTACATAAAGTGTGAGTGCATTTTAGAAACCATAAAAAGACCTGCTATAGGAGGATAGGTCCACCCTGGAGGTGTGCATGATTTAAGAATGAGCTTTTACTCATCCGAAGGGGAGGGGGTTATGCAACTCATAGAAAAGATGCAACTCGTAGTTTTGAATGGATTAATGAATGGGAACAGGATGTAGGGATTCATCTGAGGGAAAGGTTTGATAAAATTCCAAACGGAACTTTAGAAATAGGAACGATATGAAAGATTTCTCCACATTTATAACTAATCTATTCGGACAGAAGTCATTTCATCCAGTGAAAACCTCTGTGATGTGCAGCAGCAGTGTCAACGTCTCAAGAAAGCCTCTCAAGACACTTGTAATGTCTCTCTCGGCTTTCTGAGTCGGGATGAAATCCCATTAGTCCAAATAATTGGCCTGAGCTGCTTGGTGTGATGGTATTAGCTCCACGAAGAGCTCTCAACAAAGTGGTCAGTCAAAGGCGATTTGATTTGGAAGAGTCAGAGTGGCCAGGCGTGCTAATGGCTTTTGTAGGAAGCAAATTCTTTATAGTAATCATCATCAATCAAGTGCTCTATCTCTTTGGGGATTTTGCAGATGAATTACGAAATGGGTTACACTTTTACCCCTCCTGTAGGTTATTTATTTGCCCTGGCATTAAAGTTAAAGTTTTGGGTTTATAGCCTGATATCAACAGCAGTAGATTTTGTCAACCGACATTGCACTTTAACCCTGGGCTATCTTGCAACCTCAGGATGGAGGTGGATCAGCCACACTCTAAGGAAGCCCAACTCAAGCATAACTAGGCAAGCCTCGACTCGGAATCCACAAGGGAAAACAAAGGGGGGAAGGCCAAAGAAGCCCTGGCCACGAGACACCATGGCAGATGCGAGACTGATGGGAATAGTTGGCAGGAAGTGGAAAAGGTGGCAAAGAACAGGCAGTGATTGCAGAACTTCGGAAGTGCGTAGATGACCTATGCATCAATAAGGCATAAGTAAGTCTGTGATACTGCTAATCATTGGGATTAGCATTTGATTAGTGGCAGTATTCATCTACCTCTAATACTAGTGAATTGCTGCTAGGATTGAAATGAGCATTCGCCACATGATTCGACGGCACTATAGTTACAGAGAAAACAATTTCAAAACTTATGTGAGCATACTGCATAGTTTATTTGGACTGGTCTTGTCAAACAACCTCAACAGAAAATACAAAGAATATCAGAGAATATTCGTTGATGGCAGCACCTCACATGTCTGATGAGGAATAGGATCATGACATCATCTACCTAGTTCTCATCAGTTCTCTTAACTCTTTCGTTTCCGCAGGGTTTTTGAAGTCTACCGTACCCCTGGTATAGACCGGGCAGCCTGGATCCCAACTTACGGTAGCTTAGGAAACAAGCTAGCATACCACAATCTTAGGGATGAGGTCTGCATGGAATTGAGCGCAGCGCTGACATCTTGTTTTTTTCAGGTGTAACCAACAGAAAACTTATAGGGACTGGGGTGAACAATAGAAATCGGGGGAAATCTGGCAGTACGGAATACCGCAGGCCAGTAGTACAAAGGTGCAGAAGCGAAAAGTTGACACTCATTGAGTTCATTTAACACTTCATCACTAATCATTTTTATCTTGTTATGTATGTCAAAATATCAAGACACCGAGATCCAGATGGATGATGTTATGTTCCATAAGGTGCTAGCCTAAACTTTTAGAACTTGTCTTCAATAAATGCATTCTTAAAGTAACACACTACGTAGAAGAGGGCAGACGGTGAATGGCAAGAAACTTATGGTGAGAAATGTAGTTGGCCTAACTGTAAACTGCAAATTTTTTCTTATTTCTCAAGATTTAGGCAAGATATTGCCTGTGCTTTAGCTAACTCAAGCAATGTTACAGTTCCATGTAGTGCAATAAGCCTTTGTCATGTTACTGTCACACTGGAATGCCTCAGTTGAGATTGCCTTTGGGCCAGTTCCACTCAGACTCAAAGTTTGGCCACCATCTTTCCATCATACATTACATTACATGTATCTCAGGCTTGATTAGACAAAATTTCAGCTGAGCACCAGGCCCTTGGGCCTCTTGTTGCAATTCACAAAAATGTCTGATAAAAATCTCATTTTCAAAAATCTTTAGGCGGATTTAATACCAATGTCTTTCCTGTTTCCGAATAAGAAAAACATTTTCATGATTTTTTAATACTTATGTGACATGATATTATGATGAAATCTGCAAATATCAAATGCTTGCGAAAAATTTGGCAGTTTAAAGTATCAGCTTGGCACATGTATATATTGTCGAACTGAGAATATATCTTTGTCATGTTTGCGTAAGGTTTGTTGATACCATGCTCTAATCTGACAGACGCAAGAAGCAACAAATTTGTTGATATGGCTAAAGGGTTAATTAATGAAAAGCGTTAGATATCACTTGATTTATCACCTCCTGATATCGCCCAAGGAACATTAAATATTGTTAAAGATATGAGTTGGCTGATTTCAAAGGCAGTATACTTGACTACTCTGGCATGGGAGGAGCAAGGAAAATCAGCAATAGATGAAAAGAAAGCTCGGAATGCTGTTCTTAATGATCAAGGGCACCCTATACCATTTCATCTACAAAATACTTTTGATAATCTAAATACTTTTCAAACAATGATACATAATTCTAACTCACATCCTAATTCCAAACCTTCTATAAGCAATAAATGTAATACTTTTTAAACAAAACAAGATTTATTAGACTATACTGAATTCTTTGATTCGACAGTTGTCATTTTATGAGCAACATGTATGAATTCTGACACCACCTAAAAATAGGCCTATGTTGAACCACCAATGTCATGTAACTTTCACCATCAGATTTTAAAGATAAACATTTCAAGAATGCTATGAATATGTATTTTATCAAAACAGTGAACTTTATTAAATCATCTTTATATATACAAGCAACTATAAATTTGTTCAAATATTTAAACATCCTAAAAGAACACAATATAAATCATCATTAAGTACCTTTATCACCATTTAACGCACAATAAACAGTTGAAATAAAACTAATTTTATTTACAATTCATTCATTTTTTTAATTCATTAATTTCTTATAATACAAAATACATTACCCTTTCATTATTATAATCTTTCATTATCAACATGATCAATGTAGCAACATCATCGTTGATCAAAGACATTGTTCTAAAACCAAGAACAAATAAAGACAAGTCTTTTTTCTTAGTCTTTATTTATTTTTGATGCAACCTATATTTCAATCACATGAATTAAGCAAGACATTATTTATAAGCTGATATGTAATTAATTATAATTTATTGGACATTCATTTATTGAGCATATTAAACATATCCTACGCATCACACACCAAAAGCATTCAACCTAATTACAGAATTTATTAAAACAACCAAATTTGTGATTTACTGTTCTTATAGAGAGGTCCTACTGTACTTAGTTTTGTCTTCAGATTAGAGCATGGTTACTGCAACTACCACAAGGTATCACACTAAAAGTCTAGTTTCACCCTTGGGAAAATATACAATAGGAAGGATATATGATCACACTGCAGAACACTAGTTTCCTGTCGATATGTACTGGATTCCATATCAAAGAGTGAGAAATTATACGACAACATGTCTGTCAATTCCATAAGAGATAAAAAATTCTAAGACAACATGTACACGTACATGTCTGCCAGAGCAATGAACACAATGATTACACATGTTATAGGCCAATGTGGCCTTGAACCTATGTAGAGACAGCTGAATGACCTTGAGATGTATGTATGAAGTCAAGTTGAAGACCCTGGAAGGTTTAAGTGACATTTGTGGTGTTTAGTTTACAGGTGTTACCAGGCAGTGAAGTTTAAAGCTGACATGCACACATAAAACCCCATCGGCAAGGTTAGAAAACACAAACACCCAACCATCAAACTGAAACATGATATTGACCCAGCGACTGGTCTCACTTGACTGCACAAACAACAAGTGCATTGACAAGACAGGTCACAGTATTTTCTAACTTTGCCACTGGGGGTTTTATGCAAGCATGACAGCTTAACAAAGAGACATGAATATTTGGCAGTTTGCACCATATCATACATGTATATATATTCAGAGTGTAACCATTTTCAAACAAGTGCATGTGTGCAATCAAAATATATTGAAATCAGCATTACTTCCCAGAAATTATGCCAAAAATGGCTTCGTGAAACTGGATACATTGTAACTGCAGTGCACAAAATACGAGTCGATGTATGCCTAAAGAAACATTTTTAAATTGACACAGATATTTTAGAAGTCGTGATGCTAACAAATTAAAGGCTCAAAAAGTGACCATTCAGAAATAAACACAACTAAAATGTGTGAAGAGGAAACGAGTTTAACCAGTTAAGTGAATGAATAACTTATAAACATTTAAAACTTGCTTGAGAAAATTCTTCGAACCAATATAAGTCATGTTGACTAGAATATGAGAAACAAACAGAGATTTTTTACTTCCGAGTTGCATTATGTTTAGAATGAAACAAGTGGACAGAAATAAGACAATACAAGATTACGAGGCCTAAAACAAAATGAAGATATCTTTTCAGCAGTATATTATACTTTATATTTCAAAATACAATTGACTTCTTCAATTTATAATATCACCATTTTCAGAGGACGAAACATATACATGTCACCTTCAAGGGTTTATGTAACCAGTTGTTAGGAGCAATTTAAATGTCGTGTGCATATACATGTAACACTGTGGGTAATATTTGACCAACTCTGGATAATTGAGGCCCATGTGCTAAAATTTTGCTAAAGAGTTATTGGTAGGGGATGACTTCTCACACAAATCTCTTGTCAAATGAAGTTCGATGAACATGTACATAATGACAATCTATTGAGTGAGACATGGACTTTGAATCTACCTTGCTTCAAGTTTAAAATTGAGAAAACCTCCAAAAAATGTGCAACTTATTTGCTGCGAAACATCACTTTAGTGCCTTTCACACATTTTGATGAAGCTGAAATTCAACATGCTACTCAGTTAGACAGAGCTGGCCACATTTTTGTCATCTCAACTTAAATATATTCTGAAACAACTGGACACAACAACTTTATTAGGACAATCTCTCAATAGACTTTCAAAAAATATGTTCCATGAGTTCAGAGACTTTTACATTAGCATGGTTCGATATTGTTCCATATTCAAGCAATCACACAGAGAGGCAGAGCAGAAAAGAAAGGAGGTCTTACTGCCAGTAATCTGCTGTTGTTATCTAGGACATGATAGAATGTGAAAGACTTAGCGACCTGAAGTCAGATTTGTTTAGTCAATCAGGGGCTGTACTACCATCGATAGATAGCGACCCAACAACGGAACTGACTATCAAGCCTTGAGTAGGTTTGATTTAACGCAAGTCAGTGCTAAAGCAGATTCCTGCCAATACACTACTCCTTAGTTCAGAAGGTTGTGCCCTAGTCAACACTGCATTCCGCTATATCTAGTCGAACAAATGCCATTTTGGCCAGGGCAACACCTTGCAAAATAAGGAGTAGTAAAATCACGTACTTCGGAAAAGTTACTCCTCGTCAATGCATTACCATGCAAATATCCAAGCATAAAAAGTCCTCTCCCTCAAAGCTAAAAACCATATGAAAGAAAACCTAACCAAGCCACTGTTCACAAGTGTGTCACAAGCATACCCTGCTATACAGACAGGAAGCAGTCCAATTTTGACGTTCTTAGTTATTTAGGTTGAAGAACCAGTGCACATTTCAACACTGCTGGTGTGTAGCTGTCATGAAAATGTGCCCAAGTAGTATTGAAATACCCTGCATAACAAAGAATATGTTCAATGGACTCTTTGCCTTGGATGTATAGCACAGTATGCCTGTACATAGTGCAAGCAAAAGCAACTCCATTGCTCAACTAATTGCTCAACCAAGCCAAGAGTGCTCTGCAAACAGGCGAATTTTGTCCCTGTGACCTGCATCATAGCCATGACGACTTGACGATTAATGGTGATTTAACTATCAGCGGTCGGTTTCCAACACAATAACCATCCTGTCATGGCTACGTTGCAGGTTGAAGCAACAAAAATCACTGGTCTGCCCAGGGCAAGAGCAAAATGAACTAAAGCGAAATCAATACTTGGCCAAGCACCAGCAAGATTTTATTCGAGATGGCAAATACCCCGCACCAACTACTCAGGTGTATTTGAACAGCATTTCAGAGAGACACTCTAACAATCTACAAGTGGTAAATGTTTGCAGCTGAGCGAATTCTCAGAATACAACACAACCAACGGACTCATGACTTCATTTTACTTCAGAAATCAATGCGCATGAATTTCTCATGAAGCCAGTCTTGTGAGTACCCATTCGTTTACTCCAGCAACATGTCCCGATTCTGAAAACCGTGGCACTGTCACAGAATAAAGAGATTGGGACATGCCAGATGTCTGATTTTCTAAGAATCTGAAAACTCACAAATGGGCTACAATAGACTACAGTAGCATGTCGAGCAAGATGGCCCACAAATCAGACAATCACAACTGATTTCCCACAAATGGACCGCAAACATGTCCGCTCATAAAAGCGCGGATGGATTGTAATCAGAGACGGTCAAATGACCATTAGGACGGAAGTAAGATGGCGGTAAGGATGTGACAACCATGGACATGTCCATCACTAAGTAAATGTTTTACGAGGCTTAGCATAATGACATTATGTCTCGGGTTGCGGAAACTGTGGCTTATTGTAGATGTGCACACGTTAAATTGTTCTTTACAACAGACATGACAGAGGCAGAGGGCAAAGACAGCCTTCAGAATATGAAAGGACGGGTTCTTACACAATCAGTAAGATATGTGTTGCACACTAGGGCGAAAATAGGACAGCCCCTTTAAAACGTGTTGCACACTTTGGACGGAAGAAGCAGTCCCTTTAACACTTTCAGCGCCCAGCCATATTTAGCGTACTTCCCCCAGGGGCCAAGGTTACGCCCCTTTTTACCCTTTTTCAAAATTATGAAAACAATAGAAGGAATAAAGATAATTACATGAAATTTTCTGTGTTGGTTCTTCTTTATTAGATCTCTTTACAATGCTAATTTGGAATGATAGTCAGCAAAGCACTTGATTTTGCACAATGGTACCCCACACATAGAACAGTAATATCTGGTGTCTTTCCGAATACCCGCTTTTTGGCATACTCTCGGCTACATCTGCCCCCGTCATCAATCTTCGACCCGCCATTGCGCCTATTCGAATGCAGACGATCTTGGCTATAAATAGCACATTGGCTGAACATCGTACTATCACCTCAAGCGCTGTATAGTTAAATTATTTTCCCCTATACTGCGCTGCTAGTCGCCTCGAAGACAAAGCGGGAAATTTAAAAATGCGACGTAATATTACGTCGGATGGCTCAACCCTGTGAACTTGCAAGACGTAAAATGACGTCGGATGGCGCTGAAAGTGTTAAAATGTGTTGCACACTTGGGCTGACAGTATGACATGTATGACAGTCCCATTAGGACAGGCCCTGTTAAACGTGTTGCATAAGTGGGATTGTAGGACGGTCCTTCAAAATTTGTTGCACACTTGGGATGGCAATAGGGTGGTTCCATTCGAATGGACTGTATGATACTTGGGAGGGCAGTATGACCTATAAATTCTGTTGCACACTTGAACCAGCAGTACGACAGTCCCTATAAAGCATGTTGCACACTTTCGATGGCAGTGTAGAACAATCGTTTAAAACATGGACGGTTCCTTTAAATGTGTTTCCAATATGGAACGGCCATTTTTCATGATGCACCATTAGACAGATGAGGAGAAATCCCTGAAAATGAAGCAAGCACATGCCAAAACCAACAGAGGAAGGACGAAACTGAATCGAACACAATGCTAAGAAAACTTGCAGGCAGCGCAATTTACTCCAGAGACTAGCTAAGAAATTTCAGTGCGGACGGTATCTTGCTAATCTTTTGGAGTGACCACCGCCACCTGGTTTTAAAAGCAGTGCACTCGACTGTGAATCGTTGTAATAAGCCACACCCACCTCGCACCCTGTGAAAGATTGAAGCTTGAATATGGAACACAAACCAAACCCAGAGGTCAACAGTAAACATGACAGAAGGCCTTTCGAATAAATTCCTGGTTTCTCATCATCATGCGAGGACTGTGTAAAGTGATTTTTGGAAAGTCATAACCTGCACACGGGTACCACGTAAGCTGCATGCAGTGACCAGACAGAGCAAAAGGAGCCGGTCAGTTGCACGCGGCTCACGTAAAGGTTACGTGTAGACTATGGCCGAAACATTTGTGCAACCTTCGCACAGGTTGCATGTCTATTGTGATTGGAACTTTAAGTTCTTACTGGTCAACATAACTGCCTTCAAGGAATGTAAGTAACTTTTTAAAAATCTGATGCTGATGAGAAACCAGAACCATTTTCATTCCGCCCAAACCAACATGCACAACAAACGTTAGCACTCAACGATGAGTTTCTATTTCATGACAGCCGAGGTCTTGTTAACTAGGCCTTGGAGGAGGGTCGTTAGGTTGCGTTAGTTGCGGTTCTGGCCGGGTTCTTGTTATCTCTAGTTAGGCTTCAGATTCCAAATCCGGTCGGAGGGATCCTAGGACAAGATAAAACAAAACCAAAACTGGAGTGAATAAATTGAAATGAAATCCAATGGGATGCTTTTGGATGATGAGGTGTTTCGAATCAGTGAATGTAGGTCACAGTGACCTGAATGAATATTTGACAGTTGATGTCAGGGGGGGACTGTATGATGCTGAAACAAATAGTGTTAAATCATTCCTTGAATGTTTGGAGTCTGAAAGCCAAATTTTGTGAAATTCATCCATGTTTATGGAATCATCCATTGACAAACTCAGTTGATAAAGGGCAGATGGCTGGATGAGTGGATGGGTTATCATGAAAGGATTCAATTACTGTTTCCTTAATTTTTCCCACACCCTTTCAAGTGTGTAATCATCTCAATAAATTTCCATGATAATTTTACGACATCCCAATAATTTTCAGACATTTCTCAGTGGCGGATCAGGAAATTTTGTAAAAGGAGCACAGCCCCAACCAGATGGCCCTGGTCTTGAAAACAGGGAACCAGAGGGTCCCCCCAGAAAATTTGAAATATCTGTGCCAAAGATGCATTTTCCAGGCCGCATCTGATGGTAAGATTAGAAGTATCAATGGTACCCCAAACAATCTTGCTCCGGAACAAAAAGTAAGGCGCAAGCTGCATGTGCCCTGACCTAAATCCGCCACTTGCTTTTCACAAGTAAAGCTTTTTACACCAAGTGCTCCTGTGCATCAGAGACCTATTAGGCGCTCTTGTGGTGAGGTGATTACGTTCGATAGAGTGAAACAGATTGGGCAGTTTGTAATTCAGTCTTCTAATTCTTAGACTGAAGTTCTGGCTGCAGTTAAGCTAAATTCATCTGCAGACTTGTTTGAATTTGGTAAAGGTCCTTTTAGACATACATGTATCTGCAGCTTCTTTGGAATTCCTCTGCATAAGAAGCAGAGAACAATATCAGTCTAAGCACAATAGAGTGCATACAGCACATGTTGCTGCTAATGAAAGATTTCAATGTCAGCGCCAATCTGCCCGAGGTCAAAATTGTCCACATAATGTGATTCAGGTACTAAAACACTATCGTGGTACTGTGCTGCAGTGAAGCACTTCAGTGAGGTGTGCAACATGCTGTGAACACACGGCAAGCACTGCACTTTTGAACTCACAGGTGGCACAGTGAACCAATTCACAGTGAATCGGCAGTGAGCGTGAAGTGGCCCGGTGAAGAAATCTACATTGAAATGGGCGGACATTCATTCGTACAATGCATTCAAACACTGAATGATGTGCATTGCAAACAGCTTGGCAGATTTAAACTGACAGAGCACATGATTGTGAAGACCGTTGTCCGTTTGGTGTGATTGGGGAACATAGTGTTGGACAGTTTTTTAAACTTGGTCAAACTATTCATTATGAAGGATACATCTAGTAGGAAGGGCCTTTAGACATGATTGGAGGAAATGGGGTTGTTGCACAGAGCAAGGTTTAGTGGCAGAGTTTGTTTTCATATCGGTTTTGAAACCGTTCATTATAGAACTTTATTTAAAAACTGTTCACTACAAAAGCTACATGTACATTTGTACATCTACAAATAGTATGAAGCTTTAACGATTGGACACCTAAACGATTTAGCTGGGACCCTCTACCATCAATGGATAACTAAAGCCTAACTAGGGATAACATTCTTAATGTGCACGATTTCCTTACTGTACAGGTCAGAAGAAACATCATCTCTTGCATGCAACATTTGCAGTAGATTTTAGAAATCCATACATGTACATGTATGAACAGTGAGAAAATCCTTGGCAAAAGTAGCAAGCAACAAAAAATGTTACTTTTACCTATACTCTACATGTTGCTACTGATAACTTCATGTGTCTAATTCATTTGTTAGTATTACAACAACCAGAAATAATCTGTGTAATTTGGAACTAGTTTACTATGTAAGGTTCAACCATCTGAACTATAATGCCAGATACTGTCTGGAATAACGAATATCAAGAATTACCGGAAACAAAATCTAATGATCTTTTGCAAGAAACTGGTGAATAAATCAAAACATGATCTAAATTCTTTTGACAATATTGGAAATATCAAGTCTGTTCCAGAATCAGCCTATTTTCAACTGAAATCCTAGAAATATGCGACAGTCTCAAACGTCAGAATGATCAGAAATGAAAATCCTAGGAATATGACAGCCAAGTGTCAGAATGTTCGGAATCCTAGAAATACGACAGCCAAATACCAGATTGCTCAGAAATCAACACATGTAGGAATATGACATTAAAATGATACTTCAGAAATATAAAAACTCTCCGGGGAGTTTTCCTTCTCTAGGGCCGGATGAGCGTTTGCAACCAAACAGGATGAGTCCATAGCAGTTAATCAAAGTTTCTCTCTTGGTGGGGAACTTTTGATTGAACTGGCAAAGGCACCATATGCAAGGAACCATGTTCTTACATGTATATCCCAATCAAGGACTAGGCAATTATGGGTTAAGTATCTTGCTCAAGACAAATCAGTAGTGATCCCCTTCCGAGAGTCGAACCCACAACCTCCTGATTGTCAGCCTTATAGCGCTATGCCAAAATGAAATTTCCAAAGAATCAGGTCTCTACAAGGAATAAACTAGCACGACTAAAGATATCAACAGGAACCATGGACTATCAGTCTGCTACTCAAACGCATGTTAGTCAATGACAACAATGAAGCCTACTGTATCAATAAAGAAAATAAGAAGTCACATTGATGTTGAGTATTTCATCAATCTAAAATCCTAAAGGTTTTTGACTACATGTAATTCGTTGTTGACACCAACCTGTTATACAGGAAGAGGGCAATACATCTTCAACATAGGACTTGCCACTCACATGTTCAACTGCACGCTGCACTGTGAAGAAATATCACACTTCGGAGATAACTTCCAAAATGAAAACAGCAAAGGCTTGTGACAAACTAACGTCCGACGTGAACCAATGATGTGACGTTATGGGATGCAACAACTCTGGGTCAGGATTTAGCCGGATATTTAATATTTCAGAAGGTGTGATGTTTTGGCACTGTGGCGTTGTGGTAAGCACAGCACGAGCATGGCAAGTTGAGGATATACGGGATCAGATGTTGAGAACCTCAGTCAGATATTGAGAACCTCAGTCAGATATTGAGAAACTCAGTCAGATATTGAGAATCCGGGTCAGATATATTGAGAAACTAAGTCAGATATTGAGAAACTCAGTCAGATATTGAGAATCCGGGTCAGATATATTGAGAAACTCAGTCAGATATTGAGAAACTCAGTCAGATATTGAGAAAATGGGTCAGATATATTGAGAAACTCTATCAGATATTGAGAAACTCAGTCAGATATTGAGAATCCGGGTCAGATATATGAGAAACTCAGTCAGATATTGAGAAACTCAGTCAGATATTGAGAATCTGGGTCAGATATATTGAGAAACTCTGTCAGATATTGAGAAACTCGGTCAGATATTGAGAATCTGGGTCAGATATATTGAGAAACTAAGTCAGATATTGAGAAACTAAGTCAGATATTGAGAACCCATATCAGATATATTGAGAAACTCAGTCAGATATTGAGAAACTAAGTCAGATATTGAGAAAATATGTATTGACTTATCACAATTTATAAAGGTTTAATCTAATTTTTGAGCTGGTTATCTGGCAAATTTTGCCAGCTCATCCTACATGTAGCAGATTTAGCATCATGTTTCTTCATGTTCTTGTATGTTCTATTGATTTCTTTAAAGCTAACTGGTAAAATGAACACCAACTAGAAATGAATGGATAAAGAGTTTAGTTAAAGACTGGAGAAATAGAGGGAGACACTATGAAATGACCTGTGGTGACAAGATGACAAAACATTCATGTCCAACTAACACGCCAACGCAAAAGAAGCTAAATGTCAAGGATGAGACTGCTATCATGGATCCCTTTATTTTTGCCAGCCTAATAGTTTTTCGCAAACTTTAGGGGTGCGATTAATACAGTGTAAGAAAGAAATGATGGCTATGAATCAAAATAGTCCAATTTCAGATAAAAAGGCTAGCGGAATTGAAGCTTAAGAAGCAATCATCAGAAGTGTCTGCAAGCTTTGAGTCTCGGCCATAATTTGGGTGGTCTGATATGTGTGAGATGCTTTTTGTTGCCAGTTTTTTTCGTGAGACCATGCAGACTAGGCAAGCTGATTATTTCTTCTAGTCCATGACTGATGTAATTTTGTTACTAGAAAATTGGTCAACTGACCAGTTGGCTTGATTTACTTGACTTACTGAATTGGTCAACTGAGTTTATAAACTGACTAATCTTGCTGGTAGGTCGACTGCAAAGTTTGCCAACTGGCCATAAGGAGTTGGTCATTTGCAGCAGACATGAACCTTAAATTGGTCAATTGACAATTTTTTTACTATGTGGAGCGGTCCATCCTTGACACTCAGGCTGCATTCAGGACAACAACATTCACGCCTAATTAACATTTACATTTATATGTGCTACAACTTGACAACATCGTACTGAGTTAGTATAAAATGAGGAAGCTAGCAAGAAGAGAGGGGGATGTTCGTGAGTGGGCTCAAGTTGAACCAGTATCAAAATTGCAAACTTCAAAATTTATTTCGTTGTGGCCTGCAGGTAATGCAAGTGTATACTCCTAGGGCATACGGGGGGAATAGCAATCTTTTCTCAATTGATTTGGGAAGCTCTGTTCTTGGGAAAGTTATTGCTGAAGACCTTACTATATACACTTATCTGCGATAAGGGACGTTGAGGGTTAACCTTCGTACTGAAAGGGTTAACAACTATCACTGGCTGTAAATGGGTATACCTCAACATTTCAAGAGGGCCACGTTGTAGCATGAAATCAAACCTGGCCTTAAATGTTTAATTTGACCCGACAAAGGTTGTGTCGAATACAGCTTCAGAGCACAGCCAAGCACGCACCCCTCTCTTCCCGCTTAGAGCGCCCTCTTATGTTTGATTGGCTACTTACTTTGGCGACGGCTGGAGTGTAGGCGGCGGAGTGGGAGGGCCTTGTTCCCGGAGCATGATCAGGGCGGACTCCCTGTGGACAGCAGCATCTCCGGATGGTATATACGCCACACTGGAACAAAACATTCAAATCCACTTCAAAACAGAACATACACTGGAACATCAAATTTGCAAAAATTGTAAGTCAATGCATCAACCATCAAATTTCGGCAGCAAATGCAGAATTTAGCTTATGCCCACATGTACATTGGACAAATGAACAAAAATGTAGAAAATCAGCATTACCCACTTCACGATACAGTCCAAGTCACACCTTACCTTATTTCGTTCCCGATTAGGGCAACCCGTCGTTCTATGGCGTGTATCTGTGCATTGGTCGAGTTGCGTAGCGTCTCATTATTAATGCTGACAATGTAGTCACCCGCTCGGATTCGGCCATCTTTGTTTATTGCACCGCCTTGCTGCACGGACCGCACAAGGCCACCATTAATGCCCTTATCAACAGCATCTAATGTCACCCCTGGATCAAAACAGAAAATATTGAATCAAACACTTCTCATGTTTAGTTGCAGTCCACATTTTGATCTCTGGCATTTTCCAAATCATTATACGAATGAAATATGGCCATGGGTTCCTTTTTGACAAAGGAAATAGCTCTGGCAGTCGCCAGCATTTACGACTCATTCCAAGCAACTCCATTTGAAGTGATAAGTATAGACCAGTTGAATACTACCTCTAATTAGCTGCTGTGAGTACTATATACACAACTTACCCAATGGATCCAAACCCTTCTTGATCTTAATGTTACGTTCAAGGGCGTTTGGCAGAGGAGGGATATCACCGTAAGCCGTCCATGACCGTGGACTAACATTGGGAGACGACGAGGGTGAGGGTTGCGGAGACTCGCCAAACGCTGATCTAAGGTCACTTGTGGTCGATGGCTGCGTCTGAGCATCATGTCCCATGCCCATGGTGATTCCAAGCGCCACCTGAGGAGAGAAAACTAATTTACTAATTTGTTTCCTGATATTGAGCTATAGAACTTGGCCAGAAATTTAGATTGAAAAGCCATCTCCGTTGAGGTACATGTAACACAGACCGAGAACACCAGGTACCATACTGGTATTCATGCATACCATATTGGAATTTATGAATACCATATTGGTATTTAATTATGATTATCACATTGGTATTCAACATTGATCATGAGAAGAATAGCATGTCTTTGGTAGAGCTGCCAATTGGTAATGGAGTTCCCCAAGGGTGAATGATTGGACCACTCCTCTTCAGTATCTAAATGGGTCTTTTTGGGGATCAACAATCCCTACCAGCATTGCTGGCCAAAGATATGTTTGCAACTAAAATTGGATCTAGGACACAACAACAAATGTCCAAGTGCTTTGCCAAAGATTTTGCAATAGAAATTGGTCACAACAAGAAACTTTATTTGAAACCACATTATCGAAAAATATGTACAACGCTGAGTGCAATAGAGAATACAAAGCAATTATATACAGATATATACAAAATGAATGATACATGGTCAAATTTGGTGCATGTAGATATGGAATATAAGGAAACTATAATCATCACCTGGAGAGAGGCAAAAGTAACATTAGTAACTGTAACCAGGTGAGGATGTTTTGATGGTGAAAGTGGTGAATTAACCCCTTTAAAGCTGGACAAAAAATATCCTGTCAACATTGCAAATTACATATCTCTATGAGTGGCGATTTTTCCTTTTTATTCAAGTTGTGTATCAGCATCATGCCTGCCATGGATCAGTTTAGCTGAGTCAGCAGAAGGAAGTTGCATGTGATAAGAATGATTCCAGCACTGAAAGAGTTGTTATGCAAAGAGTTTCTGTCATAGAATTCATGACGGAGGATAATCATCACAGATTCTACCTTTCTATGACGGCCATCATAGAATCTATGATGGGAGATATGTCACAATATGTGGTTTTGTGACAAACATCATACAATCTACCATGCAGACATGGCAAAAGAAGCCAAGTCTAATAACCAATGAAAATGTGCATCAAGGAAACAAGAGTTGAGAAACCTGCATAAAAACATAAATAAAGAAGATATTAGTGCATTAGGACATCTAGAGGATCAGGGCCGGACTAGACAGGGCAGAAGCTGCTGGAGTCCCTCCACCAAATCGAATTGTATCTATTGGCTCTATGCGCACATTTATAAGCTGCATTCTAACAATCGGTACGAGCTTTTATCAGTATTTTAAGTCGGTAGTTTACACATCATTAGTTCTGGCTTACAATTGCTCTGACTATTCACTGACCCCAGCTTGAGAAAGGGGTGAACATCTTTGACCCTTCTAACCCAAGGAAAGCTATCTCTTTTGTTTCATTTATGTATCAACTCCAAGGTGTCTACCAAAATCCAAGATGGCCACCAAACTATAAAACCTTAAGTTAATTCTACTGTTCCTTTGTACCCCCAATCTCCATTACTATCCCTTGCTAGGGCAAACAGAACTTGCAATTAGCATAGAATCGCTACAAATTTCTAGTAATGATTAATTGTTCTATTCTGAATAACGGTGTGTGTTACTAAACGAAAATCTCTTGAGCTAAAAATGCAATGAAGCAGGGCCCTGAAAGTTAGAGTTTTATCGTACAGTCCTTGAAGTAGCGCAAAGAGGGCGTTACTAGTCCTGTCGGTGTGTTACCTTAGACTCTTCAGGCGCTGGGTAGGAGCGCTGGATACCCATGTCGGGTGGAGGAGACGTTGGGAGGGGAGGTGCATCTACCTCCGAGTCCGAGTCCTAAAGAATCATCAGATATTGCGACGTTAATTCATTGAGTGGAGATGACGAGGTTAATATTGTTATGGAATCCAAATCTGCCCACCTTAGGCACTGAAGTATAGTACATAATAAGAATGCTTAGTGATATCAAGAATTTATAAGGACTAATTCTTGGTCATATTATTAACTTTTTGCATTGCCCAATTCGAAATAGAGTGACGGCAGGAAAGGTGGCATACACATACTGCATACTGCAAACCCCAAAATTTTGGCAGATTTGGTGAAAAATATAGCAATTTTATTTTTATGGGAAACACCAATAGAAATTTCGCAATCTGCCAAATTAAATATCATCCTAAGCTCGGTAGATTTGGATGAAACAGACAAAAGGGCTGATGATTTGACAATCGTCAATCCTTATCAAGAAAAGAGACTGAAGTAAAGGATTTGTGCAGAGTCTGTTCAATAAAAAATATGTGCATTGCTCTCATTCATTTAGTGTGAAAAAGCAAAATGTTATAGCCTGTGGAAACAGCACAAGATTTGAACAAACTATGCACAAGTTGGTGTATTAAACATACTAAGGGAAGCAGAGGTACTCATATAAAGAATATATGATACTATATTCTCAAAATCATTCAACAACCTTGTTCCTACAACCAAAATACTCCATTCCCCTCTGTAGAAACAAGGTACAGCATGAGACACGCCAAGAGAATGTACCACTGACATCCTTTGATGCATTCCGGCAAAAGAATTTGAAGGCAGTACTGCCAGACCTTGCACTCATTGAGGCTGCAAAAGCAGTACCTCCATTTCGAGTCATAACGTTGGTACTGTTGTTGACAAGCTTGACAATGTGATGTCAGGACTTATGACACCATGATGTCAAGGCTTTATGATAACAATGCAATAAAAAGGAGGCTCGGTCAATGGAAAACAGCCCGCATGTGCAAAAATCATTCAATAGATGATTCGGATGACTTGAGTACATGTTTTGTTCTTAATGGAGTCAGCAGTGCTGATGGGGTTTTTCTTCAGTAGAGTTCCCCAGATGTGTCTCATGCTGTTAAAACATCACGCTGAAAACCAATATCAGAAAATACTCGATGAAATAATCACTAAACACACTCAGAAATCACCACATAACACCCGATAGACTTAAAACAACCAATAATATTATAGAAAGATGAAAAAACCATGACAGAAAACTGCCACCTGAACACCAATGTTTTTCAAAGTTTCGGCAAGAATTGATAAAGGCTCGTCTTTATTAATTCTTGGTTTCAGAGAAACGCCTTATCAACATAGCAGGACATTCACAAAAGGCATGCTTCAAAATATCTGCATCAAATGACTTAAAACATTCACCAAATTGAGACTTAAGAAGTAACTGAGACTTTTTCATGCTTAGGTCTTAGATTTAACCTTTACCTTACGGTAACCAGAGGTTCTCTATAAAAGTTATGAATGCAAATGATAATTTGTAGGTCAAAAGGTGATACACAGTACTAGCCAGAAGTAACAATCATTGTGGCAAGCAAAATGCACTTACACTAGACTTATTCTTCACTAATTATGGATAAAAGAATCTCTGCTTGTGAACTACACAACAGGGCTGCATCTAGACTCAACTAGAATCCATGTTTGCGTGCAAGAAAGCTTGTTACTTTTGACCATGACTGTAACAGGAAGAAAACATGAAACTCACGGGTGAGGTCACACTTAAACGAAGACACCATTTCTGATTCCGAAAGAAAATTTCACTTAACTCGCAACAACCAACTACATGAAGATCACGGTATTATGTGTGCTAAGACTAAATCAATACTAGTCTATTCTCGATAATACCTACCATTAAAACGTTTGCTATTCATTTTGGTTTTTAATTACTGCAATTTTCTCTGAATGACTGAAATCCGCGGTGGCCAAAATGATTTTTATATATTCGACTAAAGTATGCCTGACAAGAATCCAACGAAATTCCACCAAAACAAAAAATCTATCTTTTCTCAGAATCTCGAGTATTGAAAAAATCTCTCAAAATCCAAAAACGCCAACCCCGATATGCCGCAGAAAAAGAACGCTACCCGTAATGTGAAACAATCAGTGTTACGATACAAGAACAATACCACAAACCTTGGGTAGGAGGGGCAATAATGAGTGGAAGAGCCCACAACTGTACAAATTTCACTCTCAAACATGCACTGCAGCTATCCAGTACAAGTGCCAGCCTCCCTTCAAAAATATCAAACCCAGCAAGATTCTTGTGAGGGTGGGACATGAAATAAAGGAACAGCCAACACCAACCCATATACTGTACATATCACATACATTTTGGCTATTCTAAGAGTGTGTTGGCCACCCTCTGTAGAATATCAAAACCGTTGCTTCATCCTCTAGCAGGAGAACAGCATGCACTAACAAGAACTAACCCATACCTGAGGAGTCTCCGTTTTAGGCACTTGATTCAGCCGTGGGAGCTTGTACTTTGGTTTTGGCGGAACGGGTGGTGGAATTTTTTTATTTTTCTTTGGAGAAAGAGGATCTACACTACTCGATGCGGGCGGGCATCTCTATCGTGCAACAAAAGAGGAGAGAGTTTACACAAGATGTCAACAAAGAAGACTTAACGTTATCAACCTCAAATGACCGAGTGTGAAATCCAGGATTAATCGATTAATCCAAGGTAGTAATTGCAATTGTGGACCCAGCCACACATTCCACAGAAATTAACACCACAGTTTTGAAACTTAATGGTGATTGAAACTGAGTAAACTAGATTTCCAGCCAAGGAATGAAGAATACACACTGCCTGTAAAATCAACTTTTCTTTTCAGGAGAAGCTGTAAAGGCTGACAAGCCATGTGTTGCAATTGGAAAATGCTGCTTTTTCACAGAGCAAATTTTGATAAGAATGCAATTCGAGATACCAAAAAACTGGTCAGTAATTTTGCTCAAAGAGCACAACTAATGAAGTTGTATCCATCCAAAGATGAGTTCGAACCAAACTTAGTTGGCATGAAAGTGACAAGATCTCAGTCATTTCAGGTTTGCGCACATTCAACTAGGTTACATTTTTGACCTTCCAAGCACTCGTATCATCAGAAATATTTCCATCATCTCTTCTCTCCATAAAGGCCGAGGCCAATTCTTCACAATATGTAAGGATCTGTGGTACAATTAAAGCTTCGGTACAATTATAACCTGTATGCATAAATGCGCACAGCCAGCTGTTTTCCACAGATATTCTTCATCCAGCTGTGCTTGGTCGGCCAAAGGAAAAAAATAAATAATAGATCTACGAAGGAAGGAAGTCATTGTTTTACTTCTATCAATCATTTGTTTCGAGTTTCTCCATAAAAAGATTCAGATGCAATAATTCATACTACAGTACCCCATGCAATATCTGGCTGATTGCAATTCAAAACAATAATTATTCCTGAATGCATCTAAGGCCACTGAAGATTGATTTCATGGTTCTCATCAGCGCCCTTAACTAATTCTGCATGCACTACCACAGTTCATCACTTTACATACTGTAGCTTAATCTTTTACAAAAATGAGTAATAGTTTTCACATATCACAGGCGTTAGTTCACTTTTAAAAAGATGATTTTCAATATCAAGAACGCTACTGTGTTGATTCTTTAGTAGGAGGAGGAAATCGTTCAAAAGGAATTCAGATATAAAAGGTTGGTTAGTCGTATCATGACACACATCTCAGCAGAGTCAGATTCCATCTCGTCCAAGAGATGGAAGCACTGTTTATCTTGAAATTAAGTGTGTGGTTTAAATGCATGCTTAGATCAAATAGTAAATATGCATCTGCCAACAGAGGCAGGAATAAAGAAGAAAGTTCGAATCGAAAGAAAATTTACAAAATTTTCTATTCAAAGATAAAGTTGAAAATTGAAGTTCTTCACTGCCAGATTGAAACCATTGATAGTAAATGTGAAGAAGAATAAACAACTATTGATAATTCTGAAGAATTTGAAGAAGACAGATTGAAGAACTAAACAAAATAGAGAGGATGACAAAGATTCTCAAAGGTATATGTAGACAAATATCATTTTCTCTTTGAGTTTGAGGGGTAAAACAGCTATTCATTTTAGAGGTGTCCTCTTGAATACTGCACTAGAACATTGCTGATATAGCCTTAAGACCTGTTATAGAAGCCTTTCATTATTCCCTACACCGGGCTTACAACCTCAATAATTTACAACCACAAAATCAACAAAAATGTGTCTTTTCTCTGGCTGAGGGAAGGGAAGGGTATGGAAAAAACGTGGAAGGGAACCAATCACACCTCTATCCCAACTCCAAAGCTTTGCCTCTCCAACATGTCCAACATGATTAAACCATGCAATTAACAAGGCTTAGCATAAAATACCATCTGCCCACGGCCTTGGTACAAGAGCAAGATATCTAGACAGTGGCACAATACCAGACAATGGCACTCATGGTACGGTGCAGTACTTAGTTATGCGCATACATAACTGGACACAAATTCTGGCAAACACAGCACTGCTTCTAGTCCACAAAGGAATATAGGCAGACAGTGTCTCCAGATTGCCGTACACAGGTTTATGGTTATAAGTGACATCAGCCACAAAATTTTGGAGGCATGGACTGAAGCAGTTTTGAGATATCTTGGCTCTTGATCAAAGGCACAGACGAGCGAAAAACATAGATGTTGGTTGACTATACCTCTTTGGGGTCAGGGGTCAGGTCGATAATGAGGACCTCCTTGGGCTTGTTAAAGGCCTGAATTCGGGCGGGTGCGGGCAGGTTTGGGGCAAGCTCGGGCTGCCAGACTGCCCAGTCCGAGTCAGAGCTTTCACTGTAGTCGTACTGACCATGCGGCTAAGACAGAAAACAACAAATAATCATGCTATTGATGAGTGAGTGTCGAGACGTATATATGTACATGTACATGCTTTTTTAAAGTAACAGTTTCATAAAGTTAGACTGGAGTTGCTGCATAAGATGACCGAGTCAAGCTCTTCAATTCAAAGTGAAAGATTATGCATTGCAGAGTGATTTTAGTGGGTTTCATTGGACAATTTGAGAACATCTTTTACTAAGGATTTTTGTTGCAGTGACCTGCGACATTTATTGCACTGAGAGAAATTTCTCTCACTTGTAGGGTCATCACAGGTCCCAAAACAATAACTAGTCATCACTACAACTGTAACAAATATCAAACCAGGAAATGAACAGTTACCTGCAGGCTAGCAATCTTCTCATTGTTTGTATCAGCAGCAATTTTTGCAAGTCACTGCAACAAAAATCTCTTGTTGGCGGGATGCTTTATTTGAATCAGTTACAAATTAACGCTTTCAATCTCTTAGCGATGGACCATCTGTAATGTTTTTAATACATCTTTGGGAGACAAAGGATCAAGTAGACAAGTATTGAGGAAAGGGCAAAAACTGTAGGATTGAAAAGCAATCATGAAAAGTTGAGAATCATATCAAAAGACTGGAACTGAATGGAAGTCAAATTTATCAAAATATTTTGTGAGGGATAGAAAAAATTGTAACGATATATAGTAGAACCTCTGTTTCGAGGACACCCTGGGACTGACAAATGTTGCCCTTAATAGAGCGGTGTCCTGAGTTATCATAGGGTAACTGAGTGTGAAATGCAGGGTCAGTTAGGTTGCAAGTAGAAAAAGAGAATTCAAGAAGAAAAAGAGCAAAAATGTGGCACTTAGAGCCAATGGACACTTCACCATAAATGTATCCAACCAAAACCTGAACAAAACCAAGACCACCTTCGATCTATGTCTAAAGGAACTGGCAAAATCCAAAACCAAAGCGAAGTTCAAAATATTTCAAAGATGTTAGGGAATTGGAAAATGATTGGAAATAGAGTTCTACACCACTCATCATGCGTATATTCTGTCAGCAATATCATATTTGATTGTGTTCAATGCTTGTGTAGGTGTAGCCTGATGGTGATTTGTTACATGAGGCTGTGTACATCCCTTGTGAATTTGTGGCGTTGTTTCAATTGTCTACATTGCTCATTCCCTGATACAACCAATGGGAACATCCAATAAGCCAAACAAAGGTTCATTTCATGTGTGGCGTGTCACAGGTGAACACGGAACAAGGACACACTGCACAAGCAAACTGCCTTACAGTAGGTCCAGGCAATACACCTGACTGCAAGAAGAGGTGGCATGCTTCAATCAACAGTATAGCAGCAGTAGCCATTCACTGAAAAGCTGTGATTTGTACTATCCTGCTGTGCATACTAGGCAACAGCAATAGCCATGTTAGCTGTAGATGTAAATACTATAGTGGGTGCAGGTGATGACAGCAAGTTGTGCTATCAACTTGGGTAGACACGGCAACAGTCGTGATGACATTCGTGACCACAATTACCATTAACAGCAATGTCGGTATAAAGATGCCCAACAGGTCAAGTGCTGGATTGCCGACTGTCAGTGGAAGAGTGTAAACAGAAATTTGTACTGCTAATAGCAGTGGGAACAGGTATTTACAGGTGAAGTGGTCACAGCAAACAGTTGTGATAACACTCAACATCACCAGTGGTTGGTGTCATAAACGGTAGATCAACACACATAACGTGTAGGTTCCTAACAGTCAACACCTGTTGGATTAACATCAACAGTAACAGTGGGTATTTTTGACAGCACACTGTAACCAATATCCAGGATATGTGTTGGTTCCTAACAGTTTACAGCAGTGCAATTACCATCAACATTAACAGTGGCTATTGTCAACACTAGGAGGTAAACTATTACCAGCATATGCTGTTAACAGCTGTGGGATTACCATCAACAGTACCAGTGGCTATTGTCAACACTAGTAGGGAGCTTGACCCAGGATACTTGTTGATTCCTAACTGTTAACAGCTATAGGATTACCATCAACATTGCCAGAGTCTACTGTCAACAGTGGTGGGTCACCGCCACCAAGGATATGTGTTTCAAACTAATCCAGGGATCACCATCAATGTTAAAGGTATTGGGGTATCAGCCACTGACAAGTAAGGAAGAGGTACAAGTACAAAGTGTTGTACTGTCAACATCAACAGTGGGTTCCATTAATGACAGAGAGCATTCTCCCATAACAATCCAATCACCAGAGCATTCCTGAGCAGTGTAGTACAAACAGGTAGGCGGGTGAGAACAGAGATGGAGAAATGAACCAACCTCGCTATAGGTGCCAAACGGGGCATGGCTGTTATCCTCGGGTGTTGAATCAGCGGAGTAATGTGGTTTCTCACGGGTGATTAAGTTGATGTGCCGCATGGGAATCGGCGGAGGAAGTGATGGAGACAATGGAGGGGAAGACAGGGTCACCTGGGATTCACTCTTGAAGGTCAGCAACTCGACAGGAGGCGAGGCCGGAGGTGGTGTGTTGTTATCTGACAAATCGCTGTCGAGTTCCTGGATGATGGGATGGGCAGGCCGGGGCGGTGCCTGGGGTGGTGTGACACTCACGTTAACTTCCCATCCGGCCTCAACTTCGGCATCTCGTTCCGCCTTGGCTCGTACTTCCTGTATCGCCTTGGCATGGGCGTCGCGTTCCGCCATGGCCTGGGCCTCCGTATCCGCCTCGATTTCTTCCCTTAAATGCTGTGGCAGATCCAATTCAAAAAGTAAATCTTCGGTCGTGTATTCTTTTATCTTAAATGTCTCAAAATCTGAATCATTTTCATGGCCGTGTTGGTCATATTCATGTTCATATAAGTCGAAAGTGAACTCAATAGGAGGGTCGGGGTAGCCTGGTTGTTGCTGCGGTAAGCCGTTATCAAGCTGAAAGCTGTTATCCCGCTGGGTATAAGCGTCTGGGACATCTGTAGACGATTCAAGCTCTAATTCATGCTTTGGCCGCGGTGCGAAGATGTCCGGGAAGCCGGTAAAGATCCGTGGCATCTGCGGTAGGAAGCAACTCAAGCATCAGGAAGAAATAAGCTACATGCATAAGGAGGCATTCTATCAACTATCTACCATTACACTTAAAGTGACCAGCCAACCAATTTCCCATGAATATGTCCCACAGCGAGACTCGTCTATACCAAAATAACCATATTTCAAATCGGTATCAATTTTTGTTATATTAATCTTGCTCACATCAAAGCTTACTCATAATTTAGTCTCCACCAAGTCAAACATTGTAGACCGTAACTCTGCGTTTTGTTTAATTCCCAGACAAAATAACTGCCAAAAATAAGAAAATCTTACTGAATTGCTGTTGGAAGTGTTGATGATATCGACATTGGCTGATCACTCTGATTAGACAAAAATAAACTTCACCATACTCAAATTAATAGATGGGATGAAAATCACACTACATGTACATTTATATAAAACAAATTATCGAACATAAGAAAAGAAAATATAAACCTCTCATTTGATAATCAAAGAATTAGCTTTGCTGAGAAGGCAGCTCTTTCAGATGGTGAGTTTAGGGGCAACAAATTCCTTGGTCATCAAAATGCATTCAAGGTTTCAAGGGTGTCATGACAAAACAGAAAGAATTTTAAAGTATCTTATAAAAATACTGCTTGCAAGTAAATTATAGGAAATGCTGCAGTACCAACATGTATTACGCAGAAACCTGTTAACCCATCAAGAGACTGCAAGCAAGGGAGTGGATGGGGACGACAGTAGAAGTGTAGTAGTTTAGGCAGACTCTTAGATCACAAGGGCCATAGTCAAAGCACCTACTATAGCAGTGGGTAAAGTTCAGCGCACCACAAAGGAGCAAGTTTTGTCACTGTGACCTGCAACAATTATCTCTGAGACAACTGATCAGATGATTTCGTCCGCAGGTAAATCCGGTAATCGCTGGTTTGATATTGATGCAGGTCTCTGCGATCACTGATTCTGGTTGCAGATACTGATTCTGGTTGCAGATTTTTATTGCATGATCATGATCACAGGTAACAGTGACAAAGATTGCTAGTTTGCGGGGAAGTTTAGAACTAGCCAGAAGCAAAAATGGCAGAGAACTGTTGAAGAAGCTTCTTTAACATGTTTAATGAAACAATGCAGCACATGTCAAAATCATAGGAATCTGAAGAAATATATCCTCGAGGGATAGCTGGGGTACCATGCCCAAGGTTTCTAAAGACAGATAAACTGATGAGAGTTTAACTCGACAGCACTGCCCTACCATTAGGAATCTCGCGAGCGAGGGGCCATGGAAAATATGCAACTGGATTGGGAAGAAAATACGAAACAAGCAATGATTTGCGCCATGCAGGGAAAATGTTTACACAATGATATAGAGAGCATGCATGAGAGAGAAACGACCATGAATATGATGAAGAGGCCAAAAGTGAACTGAGTGCAAGAATATATCTGAGAAATTCGATCAAAATTCAAGACTGATAAAACAGACAAATTATTTAAAAAGAGATACAGTCAATAGAAATCTTTGTCATTCTTGCTCTCACTTCAAGCCATAATCAGCTATTATACAAATAACACCATAAAATAGTCGATATACACAAAATAATTGGCAAACAAGATTAATGAATGGTAAATCACAAGAAACAGTTAATCATAAAACGTAAAGTTATCGAACACAAACACACGTAACAAAACAATGAGTTGCTTTCAAAAATCTTTATGTGTGATGGTGAAAGTGTGTGTTAGTGTGTGTGCAACACGATTGATCAAGTTGATATGAAATCCATTTCCCTAGATGACGATACACCCAGTCTGTCTCCTCCTAGTCCCTTCTATCAGTGATGCCTCTTTTTGTCGATTTCTAAACATCCTTCGGACATTGTATCAGGTCATTTCCATTTTTCTCCAAATTCGCGATGTTGTGACCCAATTGTTTCATACAAGCACATGGACTACTTCGACCATACATTAGTACTATTGGCTTCAATGAGTAACTTTATCCGACCCATTGCAGGGAATTGGATAAGAATACTAACAATGTATCAACAGCAGAGCACAAATAACCTTCAAGAAGCATAAGGCAACTCGTATAGATCCAACATCTTATCATCAATCAACCTGGACCTCTAGGATATTTGGATAAGCTTCCTTAATCAAAACTAGTTACGGTCATATACTCCATCTGTCAAAATTCTAACCTGCTCGATCAAGAAATCTATCTACAATTAATTCACGCCACAAGACTTTCAAAATTGAAACAACATCGAATCTTAGTATGTCTACACTATGTTCAGACATGCGTAGAAGTCATGTGACCTTACCGGTGCATTGTGGGTGTAACATTGGTGCAGCAATCTCCCCAAGTACTAGCTTGTTTTGACTTTTGACTCGACTACACAAACAGCACATGTTCATGATGAGTTTAAACACGGTTATATTCTCATATTTTCCATCGCAAAGGTCATTTAAGATCTGCCTTCAGCATCCCTGAAACGTTTCAATTTCCACACCCAGAAACTTATTGCAAAATGAATGACATAAATTTTCAGATAGACATGTGTTTAAACTCATCAGGATTTAACACACACCACACGAGCCTTGACCCCCCTCGAGGGCCAAAACATATGATTAATTAAAATTCACCTTTTGATTAAAATAAACATATTAGAATAAAATACAGGGTGGCCCAGAAAAAAGCAAGATTCTTCCCCTTTGAACCTAGATTTTTACAATTAGGGAGTACAATTTTTAATGGACTCCTATGAATTAGCAGATGGAGCAACCATAGAAGTCAAATAGTAACCTTTTTTCCTGGGATACCCTGTATACAGCTCATGTCAATTGACAGATTTCACCCTCTACCATGAGAAGAGAACCCACGTTTTATATTCTACTGTAGATACTATTATGTTCACAATCAGGGTTTAAGATGAAAATGCCAAAATGCTGCAGCGGACTTCTTTTTTCTGTGCTTGCCAAGAAGAACATTGCAAACGAATTTTGCAATTTACTGTAATTCATATCAATGTGGTTGCTAAAAACAATGATTCATTCAGCTCCAGTGATTTACTTCAGCCATTTTGACTGATACTGAACATGCTGAAGGAAAAAACCTACAGCAAACAGTCTTTGGAAACCTGATCACAAACATACCAGTAGCTACAGCGTATTTCTATTTACGATCTCACACGAGCAGGCGTCATCGTCTGCTGTTTACAACTGACCTGTTCTTCATTGCCGAGGAAGCTGTCTGGGAGAGGGAGAGGCTTCGCTATGCCGATACGCACCGTACCCCGCACAGCACCTTCAAATGAAAAGATCACATTAAGATTCGTAAAGCTCAAGAACCAAAGCAGTTTTTAACTGTCCTGGGAGGGGGGGACAGGACACCACTCTTTCTCGAAAAAGGGCCCAAATCTGCATGAAAGACACCTTCTTTGTTGACCTCTTGGGGGAAGTTGACAGTTGGCAGTTGGTTGTTTTCTCATTTTCTGCAGGAAGTTCTATTCCCATACAAGTTTGGATTTGAACCCAAACCCAGTCTGCTAAGCTATAGCGAATAGGGTCATAAGTGTTACCTTTAAGAGCCTGGACAGCTTGGTCAAGTGTAGCATTCTCGAGATTCATGTCGTTGACGAAGATGAGGCGATCGCCTGGAACAAGTCGCCCATCCAGCTGGGCGACGCCACCGGGCACTAGGCTACGAATGACTATCACAGTATCTTGAGGGTTCATTGGATCCTAAAACAGAAAGAAGCCATCGATTACGATGTCAATATCATATTGTAACAAATGTTAGACCCTTAGGCCAATCAGATATCACTTGAAATAGGCTGTATCTAATTCCCATTACAAGGATTTTGAGGTGACTCCTGGGGGAGAGGGGGTACAGGGTTTACCTTGACTGCTACATTACCTGATAATCCAGAATACTGAATCCAAGGCCACGATCACCTTTCTGTAGCTCAATGAGGATAACATCACTGCTCCACATCGCCAAGCCAGAGAGCGGCTCTAACGACCGAGATTTATTTTTATTGAGAGAAAAGTCTGACACAGGAGCCGTGGATAACGACTGTTCGGATTTCGCTTTGACGAGTCGTTCTGTTGGCATGTCGTCAATGGCTGCGTAGGGTACCTCGTCGCCTGTGCGAGCTTGGAAGAACGGATCACTGGTAGTTGCATAGAGAAGATCGGATTGAGCTGTTTTACGTCTGGCACAGACGACGCGAACGTGCTGTGGTAGTTCCTTGAGTATCGTGACGACTTCCACGTGGTTGAGGCCGTAGAGGACTGTCTCGTTCACCTAGAGCAGAGAGCGTACAATTGGGTCAAGGTCAAGGTGATTGTGAGAACGTCAAGGTGATTGTGAGAATGTCAAGGTCATTGTGAGAATGTCAAGGTCATTGTGAGAATGTCAAGGTCATTGTGAGAATGTCAAGGTCATAACAGAGTTCAAGGTGACAACACTTTTCCAAACTTGGAAAAACCTTTGCATATTCTTGGTAGATCCAAAACTCTGACCCTGCTGGGAAAAAAACTACCAAACTGTATGCCATAAGTGACAGTTTATTTCTGACACAGACAACTATGCACGTGCGGTGCAAAAAACTTTCATCAATGTGGCACATCTCATCTCATCAGCGATCTATTCATGGAACGCATCTACAACTGGCATCCGGTTGGAGGAAGTACCTATCAAATTATGGAGCCATTTACGTTTCCCGGGCGATTTTTTAGCCTATACTATAAAGAGTCAGTTTGACTGACAGGCTTCGAAAAAAATTCTGCATTCGTGAAGATGGCATCATTTGAAAAAGATCATATTGCAGCAAAAAGTGATAATTTGATGTGGACGTGACTTGCTATGAAAGGTATACGTCAAATTTAGATGGTTCTTGAGGTATCCGATGAGTGATAAGCACAAAATATGATAAATTCTAAAAGGCCTTGGTCACAGAAAAAGTATCTATGTTTGTAATGGAAACTCTGATAAGCTTCGTTTCGTTGCAGGGGTTCTTGTTGTCCAAACCAACCTTGACCAAGGACAACTATAGGCTTTTAAAGTCTTCTGGCAAATGTTCAGAATGAGCTCATTGGTCAGCATTTTCTGTGTTCCCGGCAGTCTTGACTTGACAACCAAGGACCACCAATTGGGAATTAATTCTTTAAACTTACTCTCAAGACCATTCAGTTGAAAACTATTGAAGAGCACTAGTTCTTGGCTATGAACATCCTGAACCTTGTTGTCTATACTCCCCTTAAAAGTTGCCAGGGTTTTGAGATGCGAAAACCTTGGTGGTCAGGATGTATAAGAAGGACTAAACACTCAATGTGTGTTGAATAATTCAACCCCTACCTCCAATAACTCGTCCCCGCTTTGCATGCGGCCGTTGATCCCGACGGGACCATCTTTTAGGACTGAACGGATATAGTGATGCGGGCGGACTTCAATGCCATTCTCTACATCCACTGTGCCCTCCAAGCTGATTCCCAGGCCACCACCTTCACGGAACTTGGACAGTTGAGCAACCTAGAATGATAAAGATATTTGAAACGATATAGTGATGTGGGCGGACTTCAATGCCATGCTCTACATCCTTTGTGGCCTCCAACATTGTCCAAGCTGCACTGTGTAGCTATGATGCACAAAAATTCACTGAAACAAGGCATTGTAGCATTCAACACAAAGGCATTTTTATATAATTTGAAATTCAAGTTCAATTTTCAACTTTTTGAACCAACATAGCAGGCCTTCAACACGTCTTGAAAACATCTTGCCAGTTTCTTAAATGCCGCACTAAGAATTATCACAAGCCCCATTAACGATTCACATCCTTTTGTGCATCTGAACCGCAGATAATGGATTCCATCAGCGCCAGATTGACACATCAAATACATGCGACGTAAATTAGGCAATTTAGATAAGTACAGTGACGGGAATCAATCAGTGATCTAGTAAGTGCTGTCAATTAGGGGGCAATCGTGAGGTAAAGTGGTTTGAACATGTTTGAAACCGTGGTGGAGATGACGTGACAATGCCCAAGGCAAGGTACAACGAGGTGCGAAGAAATTTGTATTTTCTTGAAGACGCATTTCAACTGCAGCAGTCTGTAATGTGCTAATTCTTCTTTTTGCACTTGGTGCACGGCATTGAGTAACAATGGTAAATCTTCAATTGGCTCAAGGATGTCGCTATATTGGTCTACTGGTTACTACCATGTGACGTTTGTGCAGGGTAGCCCAAATGACAGGGCGAATTGACCCAAAAAATTGTTAGGCCAAAATAATTGTACAATTCAATATCTGTTCAATTGCAGGTCAAAGCAACAAGAATTACTAGTTGTGGGGCCTTTAACATGTTTAACAAGTATTTGTAGAGTGACACTTTGGTTGGGTGCCAATGCGGGTTCCTGGCCAATTGGCTTTATCTCGGCAGATTCATCAACTACTTGGACACACAATGTTGCCAGCCTAACGAATAGATTATTCCATTCAGATGTTGACTGCCCCCGATGTCACCCTCGTTCATACATCTTCATTTCGCTAATGGTCTCATTGGCGACTGCCGTATTGAAATTATGCGATCAGTTATCCTATGTAATTGTAACCTTGGCATTAATACCTGCCGTTGATCATGAGATGCATCAGAAACAAGATAATGATCAAATTATTCAAGCACCCAATTCAGGTATGAGGTTTTTATTGCAGCGACCATTGATGATTATTGTTGTGATGAGTGACAAAAAGGTTGCTAGTCTGCAGGTATCGCCCGTAACTAGTGGTTTTGATATTGATTACAGGATGCAGCCATCACCGGTTGTTGTTGCAGGCAATGGCATCAGCCATTGCCAGCAACATATTGAGCATGATGAGAGCCCCATATGGTGAACTCAACTGGATCATGGAAGCAAATTCAGCAGATGAACGGCGTTGATTCTTCCAAGAGTTGAACCCACAACCTCCAGATCTCACCACTCCCTGCTCTCTTGCCAATGAAATGCCCCAAGGAGATAGACAACTTTGGACACATATCAAAATCCTCTTTATTGTCAGGTGCGGATATGAAGTCTTTAGAAAGCTTTCAGTGATCAATATGTTCTCAAACATCTGTCCATTGTCTTTGTGTATATTTCTTCTAGGTCAGGCAAGCCAGACTCCTGGAAATCAATACAACTGTAGGCACAGCTGGTGATCACCTTGGAGGTAGCAAAGGGTCTCAACAAGACTGATGGATCCACCATCGAATGAAAATAAGACCTGTTCTGCCACAAAATTTCTGTGTGTCACCCAAATTGAGGAAATTTAGAACTACAATGAACATGATGGACATGATGGACATGATGAAGAGGCATATTTCTTGGTATGTTTGTGAACATTGTTGATGCGTGTCCCACAGGTAATTAGAAATAACGAAGCTCATTGTGCAGTAACAATCAAAATTTGCTTGTGGTGTATTTCTATATAGGTCTGTAAAACAGCATTGTACAGATACAATGTGTATTTAAAGTACTCATTCTCAAATTCAATTTCATAAACTGTTTTTTTATGAACAACCCCAGTCATCACAAAACTTGTCTACACATCAGACCTCCTATAAAAGAGGCACATTCCTCACACTCCGTAAGATGCGGGAAATGGAAAAATGAGATTGAACGGGATACCAAGATCTCGCATCTGCCTATTTAATTAACTTCAAGTGATTAGATTAGGAGCGCATTTCAATCTGAGTGGTTGTATGGTGCCGTAATGTCAGGGGAAAAAAATCAGGAATGTAAAGCATGATTATTATTTTCTCTCAGAATGGTACGGAGAAGAAATAGGCTGAAATGCACAATTTATCTATACAATAAGAGAGGAAGTCCGATTCTGTGATGAACTCCATCTAGAGATTGAGCGTGCGTAGGCGGTGACAGTCCATACCAACATAGAGCCTGTGGGTTGCACTAGGTTTTAAGCGAAAAAAAAATGTGCAGAATCTTGACTTTAAGGGGTCACAATAAGGGTTTTAAGTTCTGATCACCGAATTCTTCCAACAGCGCAGCATGGGATGACACCAATTTGCATGCAGAGGCCAGATGGCAGCACTGTGGAATTTTGAACTAGAGATTGAAAACAGCGACAGCAATTTGGTAACTATCTGTGAGTGGATAGAACTGCCAGTGAGGTTTTAGGCATGTGAAATTGAAGAAATTTACATGTAAAATGTGCTTTTGACAAGGAAATCCTTTGTTGAGCTGCACATTCTATTTTTAGACATAGGGAAGCCCACTGGATAATCCTGACACCTGGCTGTAGGAGGTTGGAACTAATAGTCTCGCACACAGGTAAGTACCTTAAGAAGTGCACTGTTGTTGCCTTCATATCAATCCAGTGTGCAAGGCTTTTTGTTCCTCTGCAAACACATGGTTGCTTTGTAAAACTCGAACAATAGGTAGGAAAATGACATGAATTAGCACACTGATGTGCTGTTGTGCTGTGCAGGCGTGTGGCAGGCATTGTGCTGCTTTATGCTGCTTTTGCAAGTTAGGAAGAAGTGCTGGATAGATTGTTTTGTGTGGGCCAAAATGAAAATGAAAATGCTAGGGCCTACCATCAATCATGTGATGTCCATGGCCGTAACATCATGGATGATATGCATGTTTGTTAGGGCTAGGCTTATAAATGTGTACTGTGTAGTTGTTATCAGTATAGCGGTGCCGGTGGTCATTAATAGGGCTGCTTCTGTGGATTGGCAAGTTAAGTTAAGCCAGCCAGCCAGAGGCAGAGCTGGATAGGCCCTACTACATGTAGCCTACATCCTAATTTCTGTGCCTGGGATGGGGTAAATGTGGTGTAATCATGATGGGTACATCTTAACTGTGACCTGTGGAAGTTAACACTGTCAACCAGATCAATCACGAAGTCATCAGCGCATTCCCAGGCCAAGAACTTAAATACACCGCCATCAATAAGACGCTCACAACAGAAGAAGCAGTCCACTTCCCGACAGAATTCCTTGATTCTTTGGATATACCAGGACTCCCACCACACACCCTACGGCTAAAAAAAGGTTGCCCAGTGATCATTCTTCGTTCTCTCAACCCGCCGCATATCACAAACGGAACACGCTGCACGATCTTCAAAACATACCCAAACGTCCTAGAGGTCACAATCCTAAACGGCCCATCTTCAGGAGAAAATGCCTTCATACCCCGAATTCCACTGGTACCATCAGACAGCGACCTGCCATTTAAATTCCAAAGGCTACAGTTCCCGATGCGCCCATGCTTTGCGATGACAATAAACAAGGCCCAAGGCCAAACATTCCAGTCCATAGGCATTGACTTACAAGAAGATGTATTCTCACATGGGATGTTATATGTGGCTCTCTCTAGAGTTGGATCCGCTACTGGACTCACCCTGCACACACCCAGATGTGCAACTAGAAATGTTGTCTTTCACGAAGTACTACAAAGCACATCGAACACATAAACAACAACCCGGACTTGCCACCCTCCACAGACCCACCCATCGGGTGGGTATTTTGCTAGTATTGTATATTACATGTAGATGCACAGCATGCTTGAAAAATCTCATAACCAGATATATAGAAAATTCTTCTTGTTGGAAGACTCCAGCATAACACAGTTTTTCCAAAATTTTGGAAAACTTTCTACTTTCCCAGGACAGGCCACCTCGGCAAATTGGAAGGCCTGCCTGATTCTCGACAAGCTGGGGAATTGATTCTCCCGGGTGATGTTGTATTAAAGCATTGGTGTTCAAGATGACAATACAATACAGATTTCCACCGAAATGCTTTCCATACTGAATGTTGGGCAAGACATCAAATCAGAAACGATCAAACATCTCATTTAGTTCCGGAGTGCACATAATCAAACAAGACATTCTCAGAGTTATTGGATCTCCAAGCAATTTTGTAACCTCTTAAGTGCACTCCAAACTGACTCTAGTTTCAATAATGCAGAAAATTGCTGTTTTTCAAGTTTTCAAATTTCCTTGTATAAACAGAAACTATTGGCACTGATGTGGACTAGTCCAAATCAAAAGTGGATTACATGTATCTATCAAGCAAGATCTACCTTGGCTCTAACTTTTACATTCACTCTGACCTTTGCTGGTGATTTCTACTGGTGCAAACATATTTCACCCCAATTTTCGACTGACAAAATCAAACACGGGAAAATTTCACATCTCCGCGAGGGCTTCTCCATAAATGATATAAAGCTCAAAGTATTATTTACCGTTCAATTTCAGCACCACATCAATATATTGTCCAAATCTGTTCACACATTTTTTTTCATTTCGTGGCAAATTTCATTGATTATGGATAGAAGCCTTCCACCTGCGATTCAACCTCAAAGGCAAAGATCTCTACTAAATTTTTATTGCACACGTAAAGAAACTGGAACTCCGCACAGAAAAAAAGTCAGGCGTGAATACGGCTTTGACAGTGTTTGATGCAACTGTAGAATATATGGCTTTCAGTATGAAAAGCAATTATGCAAAGCTTAGCACACCCTAATATAGCATTTAACGCAATTTGAGATGATGGAAGCGCTATAAACTTGGCATTTAGAAACCTTATGATGGTGGCAAAGGAGAAGCCAGATCAGACTTCAAAGTGAAGTTTGCTTGAGCAATATAATGCCCCTCCATTTTCAACCCCTCAGTCAGTATCAAAGCAATTGATGCATTGAGTCATTACTATGGAATTCCCACATGTGAATATGTGTATGTTGTCCACATACCAATCGCCATGCTGACATGGCAGGTCGCAGCAAATGAAATTGCTAGTTTGCAAATTAAGCGCTTTAACAGGTGTTTAAACAGCGGTGGATCGCAGGGGGTGCACTTTGTCCAGAACAAGGAGGGTATAAACCTGTACTTACCACAATATCGTATTCATCGCCGATGATCTCCTGCCACTTGGCCTTGAGGGAAAGTTCAAGGTCAAGGTCGAGGTCACCACCTAAAAAGACAGATTGTGAAGATTTTTTCAATGAAATTTAATATCCAAGAGCGAGATTTGAATCTTTGAGAAAAATTTTGAGGCTATTTTTTTCAATCTGAAAATAAAAGACGAGCTGAAAAAATAAAGTTTGAGTACTTATAAGGGAGGTTACAAAAATGGAGTTGTTGCATCCCACTAAATTGTGCTGCGGATAAACCTCAGCATTGGTACACTACAGTCAGATGTTGACGGAAAATTGGCAAACCTTTTCTGCTGCAGCCAACTTCTATAAGATGCCATGTATTGGAGCAGGTCGTTTCTGTACAAAAGTGCTCTGTCGATTACTTTTATGTCAGCTTGTTTGTTGTTATAGTCCCTTCAACATGACAAGTCATATCATAGTCCCTTATGTCTAATCTGCTTTGTTCATTTCACCATCCATCAGCCATCATGACACTTCTGTCTGATACTATTATAATAATCACACCTTGCAGCGCACATCAGCCAACATCGATTTACATAAGCTGACAATCACTTATTAAATGAACAATAATCTTCTTCATTTTCTGAACCATTTGCTCTGCACTTGGAGACCGATTCAGAGGATGACATTTCAGGTGGGGGGGGGGGGGGTCTAGTTACATTGTCCAAATAGGATTCGTAAAGTGCCAGGCAAGTGAGCAATTCAAATGGCACCAACCTGTAACTATAGTAAAACCGGTTGGTAAAACCAGTAGTCGCTGGGTTTGACATTGATTGCAGGTCACTCATTCTTGTTGCTGTTACCTACAATGACCACCGCAAACCAGCTTTTATTGTCAAATGCGATTTGAATCTAAATCGCAGATAGTAGCAATCTAAACCATACACTCACAGTGCACTTAAGACATAAGTTTTTTTAGATATGGGAAGCGAATGACGTAAACTACCAAATTCTCACAGAATTTAATTTGTCATGTTTGTTTGTGATCAACAACATCAAATAACATGGACCAAGTTACTACCAATTTGCTACATCGACATGCTATCACCCCAGGAAAAACCTCTCCGAATAATTTGTAGATCCACAAGTCGTTACTTCTCGATGATTGTATTCGAGGCGTCATTTCCCTGACGACCCCAATATCAGGTGATCAACGAAGGTAATCTTCTCCCAGCTATTACCAATTTGAGCCACATCCACACTATTTCCGGCTCACCAAGGTGCATGATGGATGGCCATTTCAACACGGCTGATGTGGTTACCAATTTAAAAGATTGGATCTTGACAGTTTCCAGCACAGGAATTTCTTACTGGTTTAGATCTTCAACAAGTCAAGTCTCGAAATGTCACAAAGTGATACCAGAGTTTGACTTGACCCTGGAATGTTTGATTGGTTTAAAACCTTGACCAGCTGCCACGGAGGACCCATTATCATTGATAGGACATGGAAGGACATCTTTCAGCGGATTCATCCTCCCGACATTATTAAGCATATGCCGGGAAGGGCATCCTACCAAGGATTCCTACACCTGACAACACTCAGTCATGCAGGGAAGGGATCCTACAGCGGATATCTACAGCTGCCAACACTCAGTCATGTAGGCAAGGGCATCCTACAGCAGATTCCTACAGCTGACAACACTCAGTCATGTAGGCAAGGGCATCCTACAGCGGATTCCTACAGCTGACAACACTCAGTCATGTAGGCAAGGGCAACCTACAGCAAATTCCTACAGCTGAAAACACTCAGTCATGTAGGCAAGGGCAACCTACAGCAAATTCCTACAGCTGACAACACTCAGTCATGTAGGCAAGGGCATCCTACAGCGGATATCTACAGCTGACAACACTCAGTCATGTAGGCAAGGGCATCCTACAGCAGACAACACACAGTCATGTAGGCAAGGGCATCCTACAGCAGATTCCTACAGCTGACAACACACAGTCATGTAGGCAAGGGCATCCTACAGCGGATGTCTACAACTAACAACACTCAGTCATGTAGGCAAGGGCATCCTACAGCAGATTCCCACAGCTGACAACACACAGTCATGTAGGCAAGGGCAACCTACCGATGATTCCTACAGCTGACAACACTCAGTCATGTAGGCAAGGGCAACATCCTAAAGGGGATTCCTACAGCTGACAACACTCAGTCATGTAGGCAAGGGCATCCTACAGCAGACAACACACAGTCATGTAGGCAAGGGCCTCCTACAGCAGACAACACACAGTCATGTAGGCAAGGGCATCCTGCAGCGGATGTCTTCAACTGACAACACTCAGTCATGTAGGCAAGGGCATCCTACAGCAGATTCCTACAGCTGACAACACTCAGTCATGTAGGCAAGGCATCCTACAGATGATTCCTACAGCTGACAACACTCAGTCATGTAGGCAAGGGCAACATCCTAAAGGGGATTCCTACATCTGACAACACTCAGTCATGTAGGCAAGGGCATCATCCTACAGTGGATATCTACAGCTGACAACACTCAGTCATGTAGGCAAGGGCATCATCCTACAGTGGATATCTACAGCTGACAACACTCAGTCATGTAGGCAAGGGCATCCTACAGCGGATATCTACAGCTGACAACACTCAGTCATGTAGGCAAGGGCATCCTACAGCGGACATCTACAGCTGACAACACTCAGTCATGTAGGCAAGGGCAACATCCTAAAGGGGATTCCTACAGCTGACAACACTCAGTCATGTAGGCAAGGGCATCCTACAGCGGATATCTATAGGTGACAACACTCAGTCATGTAGGCAAGGGCATCATACAACGGATATCTATAGCTGACAACACTCAGTCATGTAGGCAAGGGCATCCTACAGCAGATTCCTACAGCTGACAACACACAGTCATGTAGGCAAGGGCATCCTATAGCGGATGTCTACAACTGACAACACTCAGTCATGTAGGCAAGGGCATCCTACAGCAGATTCCTACAGCTGACAACACTCAGTCATGTAGGCAAGGGCATCCTACAGATGATTCCTACAGCTGACAACACTCAGTCATGTAGGCAAGGGCATCCTACAGCGGATTCCTACAGCTGACAACACTCAGTCATGTAGGCAAGGTCATCCGACAGCAGATTCCTACACCTGACAACACTCAGTCATGTAGGCAAGGGCATCATACAGCGGATATCTACAGCTGACAACACTCAGTCATGTAGGCAAGGGCAACATCCTAAAGGGGATTCCTACAGCTGACAACACTCAGTCATGTAGGCAAGGGCATACTACAGCGGATATCTACAGCTGACAACACTCAGTCATGTAGGCAAGGGCATCCTACAGCAGATTCCTACAGCTGACAACACTCAGTCATGTAGGCAAGGGCAACCTACAGCAGATTCCTACAGCTGACAACACTCAGTCATGTAGGCAAGGGCATCCTACAGCAGATTCCTACAGCTGATAACACTCAGTCATGTAGACAAGGGCAACCTACAGCAGATTCCTACAGCTGACAACACTCAGTCATGTAGGCAAGGGCAACCTACAGCGGATATCTACAGCTGACAACACTCAGTCATGTAGGCAAGGGCATCCTACAGCGGATATCTACAGCTGACAACACTCAGTCATGTAGGCAAGGGCAACATCCTAAAGGGGATTCCTACAGCTGACAACACTCAGTCATGTAGGCGAGGGGAATCATCCTACAGTGGATATCTACAGCTGACAACACTCAGTCATGTAGGCAAGGGCATCCTACAGCGGATATCTACAGCTGACAACACTCAGTCATGTAGGCAAGGTCATCCTACAGCAGATTCCTACAGCTGACAACACTCAGTCATGCAGGCAAGGTCATCCTACAGCGGATTCCTACAGCTGACAACACACAGTCATGTAGGCAAGGGCATCCTACAGCAGATTCCTACAGCTGACAACACTCAGTCATGCAGGCAAGGTCATCCTACAGTGGATTCCTACAGCTGACAACACTCAGTCATGTAGGCAAGGGCATCCCACAGTAGATTCCTACACCTGACAACACTCAGTCATGTAGGCAAGGGCATCCTACAGCGGATTCCTACAGCTGACAACACACAGTCATGCAAGCAAGGGCACCTTACAGCCGATTCCTACTACTGACAACGCTTTTAGCAAGTCGGAGGCACTAGCCATGACACCACCCAGCTCACCACCTCCTTACAGAGTTAATATCTCATTCGATATTATAGCTGGAGGGCATGATATGAATAATCTAATCTGATACATTGCCTAGTGATATGTGATGGAGATCACCAATCCTTCAGTGATTTGATTGAATATTTTCATCATATAATCTGGATGCAGGATACTTGCCATCCAAACAAGGTGGATGAGTAAGTTGACCGCTGGTTGTTCACAAACCCATGCAAAGAACTCAAGTTGTCCAAAAAATCTGATGCCACTAGTCTCATTACTGCCTGATCAATTATGTATAAATTACCAATAAAATCTCGTATTATCTCTGCAGCATGGTATCAAAGTGGACACACAAGGTTCGTTAATCATTTAAGATGATAATCAATGGCCAGCATCTCTTAATTGATCGATGCCCATTCCTCGAGATTATGCACAGGGATGAATAAGAAAATCAGCGGATCAGTGTTTTAATGTAATTGGAGATGCTGATGTCTTTTATAGATTTGACCGATATCATCTTTAAAGCGGCCACCATGATACTGTATGACAGGTGAAAAAAAAATTTAGAAACCCCATTCGAGTTGAGCTTTGCAAATGGTTCTGTTTTGCAACTATTTTTGTAATCAAAATGCATAATTCATTTCTTTAAACGAGTCTGCTTTATGCATACATGTAGCATGCCACTGGGACATTTTTAAAATGTGCCTGAGCAGATGAAATCTTGCCAAATCATGTCTTGCACTTAACTGATTAAACTGTTGAGGATTTGTATGAGCGCATAGTTTTATACTCCTTGAGACATTGGTTTTGGTGGCAAAATATCGGTGTTGCGGGAAGTTTAATGGGATGTGGTAATAAATTGTGCCTCATTTTGTGCATCCCCATGCCTAAGTTTTTACCTCGAATGCTACATCAAATATAGAAGCCGATGAACCTGATATAATTTGTAACTGGCAAGAATTGGCTAATGAATTTAAGGCTTGTTTATAAAATATATCAGGCTCACAGACTCCAAATCTTCTCCTGTAACCCTGATTCTGTGGTAAAAATTCATTCATGGTTTGAGACTTCTCTTGCCCAATGTAGACAAATTTCAAGGACTCCAAAGCTTCTTCTGCATGCCCGATTCACTGTTAATGGAACATGGATTGTCTTGTCCAATGCCGACATCACACATTTTTTGATACAATGATGCTCGACAGGTCATCAGGAGAGACCCTCTCCCCGGCATCGTCTACGCACACATTAAGATCACCAAGTATGCGTGTTTGCCATCCCTTCATGATTCTGAATCTGCCTCGTGGGCTCGGTGACCTGATCATGTCAGTTTTTGAGGATTAGCCAAGATCGAAACAGACACTTGAGCAAGCCTATTCTGATAAGATGCATCCAAGATCCTGAGACCTGTTCTCCTCCTTGATAATTGCCTTAACTATGGCAGTAATCTATCTAATGCCAATTATGAAAGCACAACAGATTCTCCCTAAACCAATTAGTGGGAAAAGATTGGGCTTGAGACCATGCTGTTATGGATGGTGGTTGGATTAACCGCTAAAAAAATATCAGCACTGATCGCTTTTTGATCGAAATTATCCCCGACAGCAATCTCTTATCCTTTGACGAGAGAGTCAAGCAAAAACCATCGATATAAGATGAAGATGGCGCCGCAAGCAAATAGAGGACTTTTAACCGATTCCTACAACATAAGCCAATATTCTCTGATGCATTGCTGGCATACACCATCAGAAACGCGTCACTTTAACTCAACATGCTCAAGGAATGATGGTTTGGTCGGCTTGGGTAGAGAGGATTAGCCTGTTTGGCGTGACAGAAGAATCTGGAGGACAAAGCCGCATGGTGGTTTTCGTGTGGGAGGATGCCGTCGAAATAAACATTATTCAGAGCTGCATGAACGAGGAGAACTTTTGGTGCAACCCTTTCAACAGAAATCATAAGGTGCTGCTGTGGGTTTCTTGGAGCGCCAAGTCAAAGAATGAAGGGGGCGCCAAAAAAAGGCTACAAAGAATTGTACCCTTTTTGAGCTTTTGAAAAATCTTGAAGACTTTTCAGCCAACACAGATAAGCACCCCATTGAGATTTAGAAGGAAACTTTTCAACAAACTCAAAAACCTGTACCCCATTGGTTTACTGAATTTGAAAATTTTAAGTTATGTTAATACGTGAATATCAATTGCAACGATGCCAATGTTTCAGCAAATTTGTGTGCATAACAACTGCACTACGGCATTGTACATTGTCTGCAGTTCTTTCATCCTGAGCAACAAGTATACCAGTTGTGTAAGAATGTATGTTGCTTTCTCCCTTCTCGTTGCAACCCTCTTGGTACAATCAATCATGTTTATTGGGCCAATTTCATTGAGCATGAGATGTGATATTGGCAAACGTGTTACCAATGACAAGCAGTTTCCACTGTGGGATCTTCAAAAGCCTCTCTTTTACATTACACAACAACAACAGCAGCAACAGCAACAGCAAACGCAGCAGCAGCAGCAGCAGCAGCAACAGCAACAACAATAACAACAACAACAACAACTTACAATCACATTCCATCGAGCTATCCCCTTTTTCTAACTCCATATTCTCGAGAGTCCCCATGGTGAAGAATAATCCAACAATCTAAAGCGAGCTAATCACAAAAGGTCATACCCTCTCCATCCATAACATACAGTCACTTATAACCAGATCAATATCGGAGAAGAATTTAATTTTGAACTCCTTTATATCCTAAAATTAGATCTTCACTCTCGAACAGTCTTAAAAGAATATTTCAGACCAATCTCTAGCATTCTGACTCTGGCATGACTGACTCCCAAGATGCCCTAGGAAATATAAATCAATCAGGAGACGATAATATAAGTGAGTCTTCGACGGTGCGTCCGTCCGTATTCTGGGATGTAATTTGTTTTTCTACTGCATGGCAAGCTAAGACGGAAGAGCGCGTCGACGGGACCGTTCAGTGGATCATATTATGCACAGGACGTGTCAGTTGTTCATATTGGTGAGAATATTATGGCTGTAGTGGGTTTGTTATTACCTATGACAACATCATGTACAATATTTTTTTGTTCGTCTTTTACAGAAAGATTGTTTGCTCGCAATGGTGTAGTGGCCCTATGAATCTTCTAGGGGGGCAATCACTCTTCTACCTTTCAGGAAGAAGAAAATCTGTTTGAGAACAGAGAATTAACAGCTTTCAGGGCTGCATAAACATTTCTTTCAGGGCAGTATATGGAGGGGGAGGCAGGAGGGGTAGCTGCCCCCACCCAGATATTGCGAAAAAGTTTGGTTTTTTTTGCAGATTTGGGCTGTTTTGGTACTACAAATGGTGTTCTTCCCAATCAAACATATGGCCGAACTTCTCCTGATAATGAAGTTTCTCCTGTAGGTTTCTCCCTGGGAAGCTTTTCCCTTAATACTGAAAGCATCCCAAACAATGCGTATTGCATGACCACTGCTTGGCATCGTGACATGGCATAAGTCTTCCTTCTGACAACTGTATACAACTTCAGTGCACATCAGCCAAGGCAAGAGATGGGAATCCTCACTGCTGGAATCCCTAAAACTCCAAACATCAATCCAATTAACTAATGCATCTAGATGGAACACCAGAAGGAGACACAGTCATTAAATTCTACTCCGTATATTTCTTTAGGTTTTGTTGTTTTTAGTCTGGATCAAAGCAGCCAAGATGTAGAGAATGCCAGGAGTTGTGGGTTCAGATCTTTGCTCATTAGAGTTTGAAGGTTACGTGACATGCATGACAGCAACTCATCTACGCAACCATAACTGCTTCTAAGTCGGGTGAATTATAGGATACGCTCATTGAGGAAACACCCATAAAACTGCTTCTCAGTTGGGAGGATTATAGAATAGGTTCAGTCGGAAAGTACATTGTACCCATACCAGCATTGCTTCTCAGTTGAGAGGATTATAGAATAGGTTTACTCTGAAAATATCATGTCACAATCAAAGACCTTTAAAATCCTATATTGATATAGCAACAGTGGCACTGTGTCGAAGTCTTGGACCACCACTGCCACAAGAGAATTAAAATTCTACATTACAAAGGTTTTTTAACAGTTATGTCTAAAGACCTCTGTGACACATTGTAGCTGAAATTCACCTCTGTATGCCCTCTTCACACGCACCTCAGCAACCACCTCACATCACCCACGCGATCCAATCAATCACAGCAATAAATACTAGAAGTCACCTCAGAGTCAGAATTATGATTTATTGCCACCGGAAGGGAAAAATAATTACATCGTAATTGACATCCGCTAGTTCCTTTATTCTGGGACTATCTGACTCGTCATCATCACAGAAGAAGCTTCATGGCCTATTGGTTAAAGGGAACTGAAACCGCCAAGCCAGTTCGTATGACCTCGTTTTCATTTCCCGCGTATCGGGTGATCAGAACGAGGCATGAATGAAACATGGCGCCTATCTGTCAATTATTGAGTGATGTCACTACTATGGAATTTACTACGAAAACTCATGAATGAAAGATCGCATGACTCACGTGATTCTCACATGATTCTCAATAATAACAAATTGAACTGCGCATGCTCGGGCACTGGGGGGCGGAGCTACAAATCTGAACTCGAATAGGAAGTTGGAAGTTTGACTTTCTCGGGCGGTGAAAGTCGAAAAGTTGAATAAATCGCTCGGCGGTTCCAGTTCCCTTTAACAGAGCTGGCTGCCATGCAATAGGTGATCAGCTAAAAATTGAATACACTTAGATATATGCATTTGTATGGACAATTCCTGGTTATTCTATCAACGACCTGTTCATCATTTCTCGTTACAGGGAGAGGTACTACTAGATAACTTCCCTGTCCAAAACCAACCACAAAAACCAAAACTAGGCCAGATCATCAAATTGGCATAAATCATGATCTGGGTACTGACATCCGTGAGGAAGGGCAGGTCAATCAGGTTGAAACTTCCATTACCGGTAATAGTTCTAATCAAACACCCGTCATCACAGCAAGAACCCATCACGTTGATGAGACAGAGACGGGAAGACATGGTATCATTCAGAACCGCCTATCCTTGAACTGTTAATATGATCTTATCTTAGAGGCTGATACTCCTAGCCAGTTAAGACAAAATTATCTGGGTTCAATCATCATCTCATCACTGAGACATGTAGTCCTCGACACTATAAAGCTAAAGATTGGTTGGCTGAACGCTTCAATTTCCTAACAAATGGGTATCTATGGTCATCCCTGAGGGGGAGAAGGTCAATCCAGTTGAAACTTCCATCAACTGCAATAGTTCTAATCATATACCCCGACATCACAGCATGGCCCCATCTTTCTGATGAGAAAGGGATGGCTAGACAAGGGCCATCACAGCATGCACTTCACAAGATTGATCTAGAATAAGGGGAGGACTACCTCTGAAGGCAAATGACATTAGAAATCTTCAATATCCGGCACATTTCCGAGTCTCAGAAATTTGAAATTGCTCTGCACCAGCCCAGGACCTAAATTCAACTAACAGCTGTCACTGGTTTGGTTTTCTATCAGTCTTCTGTTCTCCTAAACAGATTTTCAAGAAGGCTCAAAGGTCATGCAAAATTCACTTTAATTTCCATCCTACAGCGATAGCATTCAAAACGCTCTCAATACTAACCATAATGGCCACATAAATCGTTCTCTAATAGCCAATATTTCCCAAAAGGTATAGCGCTAATTTTGTTAGCAGAAAATATGGTCTTAGGCCATTAATCTGCTGTAATTAGCTTCACATTAACGTGATACCTGTGATGAGTAATTAAGCTTCTAATTGACTTATCCTCATTAACGAAAGAGGCTGCAGACACATAAATCTTGGGTAACAGACCATAAGATGAGCACTATACACACACACACACACGCACACACAACAATACATTCATCCCTTGCGTCCCGAGAGATCATGTTGCCATCTATAAGGATGGGAGTCAACTGGTATCAGATAGCTTCTCTTGTACATTTCACTACCAGCTGAGGATCCTGATATATCTTAGGCTATAGCACTGTTGGCTACCAGGCAATATGGCCCGAGCTTAATCAAGGGAAGAACCCAGGATTGTTCTTCTGGACGAACTGGCGTGGCTTTCGAGGAACTAAAATTCCAGGCTTTCACAGTCCTCTGGATGAGACTTAGAACTGAGGTTCCTTGTATCTGGTGTCTAGGACAGGGCAAGCCAGAGACCCAACAAAGTGAGAAACATGAGAAGCTTACGTCTGACTCTACTGCTGGCAGAAGACTCTAAGCAGTGGTTTGTGGGGCGACTATTTCAACCTCCAACAACACGCAATGTCAGGAGTCGGTGATGGCAATTGGTAAGTGCCCCATTAATTTGTCTAAAAGGAATCCACTATACAAAATCAAAGCGATGAATGATACTTACTGAAGTCTTCACCAGAGAGGAGGTCAATGTCATCAAGGTTCACGTTTCCGGCCGTTGCATCTAACTCATCATCGCCATTGAACGAGGGCGCCAGACTCGCTTGAGCTGAAAAGATAATAAACATACACCATTGTTCAGAATAGAAATTAGAGCAAAGTGCATTTCACAAGGAAGGCAACAATCTGATCACACAACTGATTCAAAAAGAATCTTTGTTTTAGATTTCATGACACTGATTGTAACGCATTGATCGAATAGCATGACATCACCAATCCGAGCGATCTCGAGTTTGACAATCTGACCAGTCTTCTTCAGGACTTACCTGTGTAATGCTGGAGCTGCTCATACTTGGGTCCCCGATGATACCGAGCGAGCTTGAGTTTGACGACCAGATCGGTCTTTTTGAGGACTTCGACTGCTTGGTGATTGGTAAACCCATCCAGGCTCTGATCATCAACCTGAGAAAAGAATTTAGAAGGTGACACCCCTTCATTTATCATGTTTTTGTGAAGAGATTCATGACAAAACACGTAAAATAATGCATAACATTAATGATGCTGCCATCTATCTATGAAGTTGTGGCTTCTCCATTTCCTTCGTACTTCCATCTCCAGGTTGCTTGGTAAACTAATCCTCTACTGGTAAAACTTATATTAGACACAACATATTTTTTCAGCACACGAGAAAAACATAACGATGAATAACCGAAGGCCGAAGTTTCATCTTTGAAACAAAATACCAGTATCAGCTATGATGAAAACAAAATGTTTAAAAAAATTTCTTTCGGCTTTGAAATCCGATAGGATGAAAAACATACCGCTATTATTTGGTCGTTGACGTTAATTTTCCCGTCGGTATCAGCTGCACTTCCTTCTGCGACGCTCTTCACGAAAATACCTGATAGTTCTGAAGGATGAAACAATAGAGGATTATAACAAGAGGCCCAAGGGCCTGGCGCTCAGCTGAAATATATGGTCATGGAAAGTACCCGATAGATCTCTTTCAACCTCAGTTTTGTCAATATATCAGGCAAACATACCGAAGTAAAAAGACTTTTAAATGGTGACAAATATGCCACTTATTAGTCAAATCTAAGTGCCTGAGCCAGGCTGACCTTGAAAAGTAGGTCAAATAGAAAGCCCATGTGATATCATGTAAAGGAGACTTATTGTACACCAACCATAAAATTGATGTCACTCTGGATACAGCAAAGGCTTTAAAATAGAAAAAAAAACCAAGATGGCCGCCCACCAAATTATTCAAAGAAGTAAAGAAAATGTATTTACAAGTGAAAAAAGTAAAAATTAAAAAAAAAAAAAATTGACCCGAAGTGGGATTGGAACCCACAACCTTCAGAGTCATACAAGAGCGGGAAATTCAAATCAAGCTTAAACTAGGTCAACACAGATTTTGGCTCAGTAACGCCAACTGGTAGTATCAATCAAAACTACTCTTAGTAGTTTCAAGACCTACATGCATGCGGTCCTTTTCAACTTTATTTCAAGCTTCTATCTGCTTGAATAAAGCGCCAAAAAATTGTTTTGTGATTTAGGCTTTTTGCCCCCTGGTGGCCAAACTGTTAATCCTGCCGGACCCACACTTGGTCTATTCAGGAGTCCTGAAGGGTCTAAATGGCTTATAGGGAAAATCTATCGCCTATCCGCCATAGTTTTGAAACGTGCCTGTTTAACGGACAGACAGACAGACAGACAGACAGACAGACAGACGGACATTCATTCTACCATTTACTCATATGAATAGCTCAGCTTGTCAGCTGAGCTAAAAAGGGTGGTCACAAATAATGAGACATATCCATCAACATTCAGGGCCGGGTTGTTCAAAAGCACAAAGGTCACGTTATCCTTAACGGTTATGCTAAGTATCCTTAAGGACGTTATATCTTCCAGTTAAAACCATTAAAAGAATCAGCCGAGAATAGAAAATTCTTCATCGGAGAAATAATGCCAAATCTGCTTCCAAGCAATTGGTATAAATACAACTTGTGTACAAATCAAGAAAAAACAATAATGAAAAGGCTCTCTCTCTCTCTCTCTGCCTGGCAGGTGATGCTGGCACCAATTTCCTCTAAGCAGGTGGTCAGTTTAATCAGGAAACAACAGGAAAACAGTTTATGACAACCCCGAACTGGGTTCTCAGTTAAGTTTTACTTTTGTACTTCTGTAGGAGATGATCGCTAGAAGGAGCAGGAATTCAAAAAGCTACCACCAGCTCCAGAGGACATGACACTGCGATACTCTTGACATTGAACATGTGATTAAATTGTAACGATTTCAATGAAATATGAGTCTACCTCTGAATACTAGAATATCTTTTATGTCATCTACTCAACCCATACACCACCAACCCCTAAGCAGTAAGTGAACATGAATTAAAAACCAATTACCGATTTGAATTACCATGAAAAAGAAACCTTAAAACTCAAGGACGGGAAATGCAATCTCTAATCAAAGCAAGGAACCAAGGGAGAGGGATTTTAAAACCATGCATCAAACTTGGTGATGTTGACAGTAACACAGAAAAATTAAAATTAAAATTAAAGTCAAAACCCTATCAAAAAGTTTATCGTGCAGAACTGCTCTACATTCCTTCTCACAAAACCTTTCTTTACCCGATTCTAACATGATTCTTATATAACAAGTGTCACTTTTTTAACTTCTTGTCTTTTTTCAGCCCAAAAAATAAACTACACTTATAGTGATCTTTTCTCGGTTGCTCTTGTCCAGGGGAAGCTAACAAATCCTTCTTTTCGGTGCACCAAATCAAAACTAGGCTACATGAGGAATTTAGCAAGCAATTTTAAAAACACCATGCATGAACGATAATTCTGTGGGTTTAGGCATATTTGCCTTGGTGAGGTGTTCCCATGCCAATATTTCACCTTGACGTACATTTCAAGGTCATCAAGTCTTACCATAATCAGGGTCTATGTCCAGATCTGAATGTGTTTCAATGGAAATACAGTTAAGTGAACCTTAAGCATCTACATCACAGACCTAGCAACTCAAGGGGAGTATGAAATATGTCATAGAAATTTGATAGAAAGAAATAAACACAATAAAATACTGCATGTGGGTCTGAAGGTTACCCTTCTTAAAGAAGAACAGTGATGGATAAGATGATTTTCTTTGTGTTCAACAAGATTCTGATCAGCTTTGCCAAGAAACATTGCCCCACCCCATCCCCAATCCGCCATAGTCACCTTTAATCAATCACACTGACCCATTGGTAGCTCTTCCAGGGTGCCTGCTATTGTAAAGCCAAGACTCTGCTGGTTGTCCTTGGCCAGCTCCACCCCAACCCACCATAGCCCACTTCAATCTTAACTCATACTGACCCGTTGGTAGCTCTCCCACGTAGCCTGCTATCGTGACCCCAAGACCCTGGTTGTCCTTGGTCAGCTCCACTTCGAAATATTCCACATCTGGGACATCACTCTCGACAGCATCTTCTGGAGGCTGGAAAGAGATACCAAAAGGATGAAAATTGGATCAACTTTGATTTAATGGACCAGTCTAGTGTGGGTGTTAACCTGCTGTTTCCTTTCCCAATGTTGCTGTTTATATATGGACTTTAAACCACAGAATTTCCATTGGTTGTTTTGCGATTAAAAAAAAAACAACATTTTCACAATGGACTGCAAAATTTCACTTGTATACCATTGCAATCCTAATTATTTCTTTCTTTTTAAATTAGGGTTGCTCATGAAAACAAAAGTCCATGAAAATTTGGCCACTTACTGTCGAATCATATTTACTGCAATTGAGAATTACTCCTATCTTAGCTTCCCCTTCTCATTGTCAATTTTATTAAGAAAACTTTCAACATTACACCATTTGCAATAGACCTACATGTACATATTGGTACTGATGAGATTATAGTAAGAAATTGACGTCTTTTTTAGTTCTTAATTGGACCCACGAAATGATTTATGGATGTACATGCACATGAAGATAAGCACACATCGTAAAAAAACAGAATACCAATAATGCAATTTGGAGTCAAAACCTGACACTTTAATGAATATTTTTTCTCAACTTGAATAAGGTGAATTGCGTGTCATGTCACGTTTCTACAGCACCTCACGAACGGCTCTATAGATTTAATTGAATCGATGTGACGGTGAATTTAATTAAGGATAAGTACTAGTTGTCCATCAAGAGATGCCATACATTCATAACAGCAGGTGTTTTTTTAACCATTGGGAATGTAGCATAACCTAGTAGGATGACTTCCATTTTATGGAGTAGATGCAACTCGTAAAAAAGTCAAAGTTTAGGTTTTGTAATCTTGATATTAACTACGCAGATGTCATCATCTTACATCACGATTAACCCTGGGTCTACCCCGAAGTCACCTCAGATGAGCTGGCCAATTACAACCTGGGCATTTCCGACTCGTAGCTGTTCCTTCACATGGGTTATGAGTAAGGGAAGTTTGACAGAGAGGCCTGCCTAGAATCTTACGCCAATTGTGGGGGTTTGAACAGCATTCCCCTTCAACCACATCACCACAAATCAGCTCAGGGTAATGTAAGTGAAAGCCAGGCATATAACAGCAAAAAGCAGTTTGGTTTCCTCTTACTAGGTGCGGGAAAAACATCTCCAAATGCAAACAGCATCAACGACAGCTCGCAACAAGAACCAAAGCCTTTTGCCAGTTGATAATATACCCCAAGCTCTATCAACAATGACAAAGAGGTAAACGATAGAAAATCACTAATTCATTACTCGCCCAATAATTCCACCGACACTGGATCTCAAAGGTAAATACTCTCCAGACATTATTGGTTTCCTCGTGTTAGATTGCTTGGGTGATAGAGCACACCCGTGTGGGTGCCCATCAGCTATTGAAAGAAAATACGTGGGAAGGGATCAAACGGGTCGAACAGATCGTAGGTTAGATCTAAACAATTGATTTACTAGTCAGCTCAGGGGTATAAAGGGTGAAAGAAGGGGTTGAAAAGATATGCAGTTTCCTCGACACGTTTTTATTTTGAATGTTTTTGAGGAAACTTCTAATAACGACGGAAAGCTCCTTCAAAGAAATACTTTTCTGTAGCGGCATATCAAATCTACCGCAGCATCCCAGAATACCGTGCTCAGATAAGAGGCAATTCCCACAAATTATTGAGCAAATATCGCAAATAAATAGAAAATCCAGACGTTTTTTTTTGTAAATTGACCGCTTTTCATGAAAATCACGACAATTTTTCTGCCCATTATTCGAGGAACATGAGCTGGCAAAGCAATCAATGAACAACATCAGTAATTCCAAGGCACGTTCCTATCACATTTTTTGGCGAAAAATCTCATCAAATTGTTTTAAAGCAGTCCCAGCATACCACGTCCCCAATACGATCCCATCCCCTGGGGTCATCGAATCAAGTCACAATATCCCGATATGAATTCATTCGAGGGGAATCTTTGATTTCTTATCGTCACAATTTCATCTCGGAACAATTCTGCATGTGACATTGTTGTCTTGGTAACAAAATACAACAGTGATAACGGTGGACGACACATTTTGCAAAGTTTTATGACGGCCATGCTTAATATTAACTGACCAGTAACTTCACCATTGTGGACAAGAGTCTCATAAGCAGACAGTGCTTTACAGAGAGAGAGGGAATATCCAATGACAGCTTTATCAACAAATCTTAGCCAGCACCGCCAAGAAACAGCTAGGTTCAGCTGACAAGAGAATTGAACAGTCTAAGATCACTTCTACCTTGATTTGACTTGCCAAATTATTCTGAAGAGAGTTACAGATGAGCAAAAAACCCTAACGGGGAAAAAATGCCAGCCTCTGTATACATTTATTTATCGAATTCTACCCCATTCATCATTCCCCAGCTAGATGTCGACTCAAAGATTGCAGACTCTTGATCGTTCAATTTCCGTTCTGTTTAAACCCAAGTCAACAACATTTGTCACAGTGGCATGGACTCAAATAGCAATTGATTGGAACAAATATCGGTTACACATTAACTTGATTAAAGGATCCATGCCACTCGTTCTCAATGTATTTTACTGTGGCTCAGGTAAACAGAAATAAACATTGCAGTTTTCATGCAAGCAAATTTGCTGAAACTTGGCATTCATAGTTAGAATCTATTAGTCCACATAACAGAATTGTTGAAATTTATATTCGGTATGTATTTTCATGATTGGAAATTTTCAAACTGAAGTTCAATTTTCTACTTTTTGAACAGAGAGGTTCTCTCTTACACAGCCGTCTCTGAAATTAACTCTGCACCAAAAAAGTTCATCTTTTTTTTCCAAACCAGGCAAAGAATATTTTGAAATGGTTAATCTGTTTATTGGCAAAACAACTTCTTTAAATTGTTTATGCCTCATCAATTCTTCAGATGAACCGATCCGCGTTTTTCACCGGGAAAGTCAGGTTTTACCGAGTTGAAAGATGAATTGAAAAGAAAACACCCACTCACTTCTTGAAAGTGACTCATGAGAACCATGAAATACACCTCCAGTTGTCTAAAATAGTTCAACCCAATCGTCACTAATATTTACCCAGCAAAATTACAAAGGGGCAGAGTTCCTTTAAGACAAACTCTAGCTATATGAACTCTGCACACAAGAGTGCGCAAGTGCCACCGCAATGTTGACAGTGTCAGCGCACTTATCAGCCGAGCAGACGGTAATTTCCGATCCGTCAAGGGAGAGAAAAAAACCTAAAAAAAAGATTAAAAGCAAAGTCTACGGTGTTGCTTCCGCCGCATAATGAAAATCTTGGTATACGTCTTTACCCTAGAGTTATAAAATACAATTAGAAGGAAAAGACTATGTTCGTTAGTAAAAAAGCGCTGTTCTTGCCACAATTGCTTAAATTAAGAACTGTCTGTGTGAGAATTTTTTCTCTGAGAGTTTTTTTTCTTTCTATAAAGAAAATGTTCAGGTTTTTTTTCTTCAATTTTTGAATTTACTTAACTTTTTTCATCACAACAAAAAATGGGAGTATGCGAATTTGCATGAAATTCTATAATCAAACTGGTTAAAATACTAGGTTGTTACATGTACCTTACTCTTGGACTCGTGGAGTTAAAGGAAACAGGTTGTGATGTGTCAAAAGGGTTCATAAAATATTAAGGTGAAGTGTTGAGAGAAAAAAAGGTATTACAAGAAAAATTGTGATTTTACATATCATGTGTTATATTTGCATTGAATATACTCGTATGAAACAGGAAATAGACCAAGAACTGTAACCTGATTTTTTTACTGGAAGTTTAATTATGCTGCTTTTCACTCTTAATGCCATCCGACAGAATTACCCCATAAACTTCATTTAAGATCATTGCTAGCTATCAGCAAGCTGACCAGTTCACCTCGAACCAGGCAGCACAGATCAATGAGCTTCGTGACCACAATCGCTTTTATAGTTGAAGATGCAATTTTGAAGTATTGAAAGAACCTGTGGCCACTAGTCATGATAGCAGTAACAAGAACAAGATTATTTCATCAGCACCATAACCGAAAATGCAGAAGTTTAACAATAGGGTATCTTCACCTGTCGGGAAACTAGGGGGCTTCCTGAAGGCAACTTGTTCATCACAAACAACCGACAAATTGCCCGCTCGAAAAGCGATTCAAAAACATAGATGTTATTGAAGAGTGCAACATATTTTGAAAACACAAAACCTATCACCGCAAGCAAGCACGATTTTGAGTAAGCAAAGTTTCAACATGAACTCAAAGAGTACAAAGGGTATGCTTGTTGGGGGAGGGGTAGCAATATCTGTAGGCTCTGGACAAATGTCGATCGAGAAATAAACATTTCATACAGTTGGTGCTATTGGGGGAAGGGAGGGGGTCTGCGAAAAACAGTACTCGCTGTACTTTTTGTGAAAATGTTGAAACTGCTGAATGACCCCTTAGATTTTTCACCTCGGAGGACTTTGGTTATCAGTCTAAATAACAAATGTCACAAGCAAGAACAAAACCAGGGACAAACTAGGAATGAATGGTGCAGAATGACATGAACAGTGTTCTCCAAACCATCAACAAGGAGCGGTCTCACAGAAAGAGAAACAATTCTTTAAAACGACGTGATTGCTAGGTCCTTACCTGCATAACTCAGAGTTAAGCACAACTTTCTGCCCAAACCTGCATAGCACAGGTCAACTCTTAAGTTTCTAAAATACAATTTTAAAGTGCCACAAAATCTAACGGGTGTTTACAGAGAGTGGAGAACACTCAAAAATGGTGATGATGTATTAAATGTTTCTTAAATACCTGGTGTAATGACAGCAACAGGCCATTGGCCTCTACAGTCCGTTCAACGCTACGTTTGAGAGGCGGCTCGTCAAACATGATTTGCGTTGGAACGGCCTGTATGAGGGCCGAGTCCTGATAATTTTCATAGCCTTCATATGTATACGCCGGCTGGAGCTGTTCGGATAGAGAGAAGCAACAGATGATGCATTGGTGTAGTTTCGGCGCAAAGCGTCAAAATGATCGAATGTGAAATTTAGGATTTTCGGATTTTTTCTCGTCATATATATGATTTTTTAAAAGCTGATATGCAGGAGTATCTACAAGAAGATATTGAAACCTACAGAACACACACACAGGACAAACAGAACACATTTTACTACGACATGCTCGCCAAACCAACAATTTCTGTTGGCTGCATCCTGCAAGGAAGCCATGACCCCACAATTGGAAAGCAGCCAGCGATTAGTTAAATCACCATTTTTGTCTGCAGTCATGGCCAATTCGCAGGTCACTTTGACAGGAATCGTTTGTTTTTGAGGCGCTAAATAGCGCTGCATCGCTTGGACATGGCAAGTCAAGCTACAAAGAAGGCACCACAGTAAACTGTCAAATTATCGTGACGTTTTATTTTGCAACAAACATATTTTCTTGCAATTTTTATTTGCGCGAACCTGGGTTCTTTGCCAAAATCTGCAAAAATGAAACGCTCGCAACAATCGGGCAGTTTACAATTTAAAGAGTAAGAAAAGAGCAACCAATGTAATGCAACAACAGTTTTCACAGGCAGTTGAAACTACCCTTACATCGACTAAATGACTGTGTCAGTAGTTTTTAGCATTGGCAATCAACTGCCTGTGAAAATAGCAATATGCCCTTGTTTGAGACTTGACTCCACAAGCTGCTCAAACTCCATGCACAAGAGACACAGCTACTGTATGTACATTTTCAGAAAATACCCTAGATTCTTGCTAATGAAATTGACATGCTTCAGCACACACTTTAATAATATGCTCATGTCAATTTGACGTCTATCTTTTTGCAGTTATACTTTTCAAATTCCTGAGAAAAACTGACAGCTTTTGAAAACTTCGAAAAACAAGACAGATGAACAAATTTGAAAATAATAATAACGTAAGACAAACATGCTTTATGATAACTGCCATTTAGTCATCTCGGAGGTAGAGTTTTTACGCTTTAATGAGGCATAATCTTGGAAGCTGAGCCAGTTATTAACAAAAAAGTCAGTAATTGCCAGATATCAGTTTGCATCAGAGATAAAGTTCCCTGCAAACAAGAGATATCTGTCACAGCAACCTGTAACAAGCATTGCGGCGATGAGCAACAAATAGATATCTTGTCTGCAGCGATTGATATTTATCAAAGGCCGCAGCAATGACTGATTCTTGTCGCAGGTGCTTGCAATGACTACCGCAAATGAGTGAATTTTATCATGCGATAATTGGTGCAGGTCCCAATGCCAAAAATATCTTGTTTACAATACGATTTATTGCAAAGTTTTTGTTATATGGAATTAGACATTGAAACCAGGCAATAAAGCCCTTTTACAATTTGTAAAATCCATTGTCACACGAGAACATAATGGAGGGATTTTAATGATGCCGGATTTTACCATTCAGCAAGTTTAGAGAGAAAAACATGACTTTTGTATCATGGAACAACAATTTTTTCAGTGAAATTAGATATCCAGTTGTTGATTGCTAAAGTGTTGCATCATAATATGCCAAAGTTGAATGTTTTGGAGGCAACGGTCTTGAGATTTAGACTTACATGTACATGCACGATTGTCAAATTTTAATACGGGAAGTGTTGCTCCAAGTAACCTATTCTAATGATACATGTGATACCAGGAACAAGCTATCAAATGGAGGATGTGGAACTATTCTAAGTTACCAGAAGCATGCAATTGTTTTCATATAGGGGAACTCTGGCGCGTCAGTGACGTGTAACTCGCGCATACGTTGGCCTTAACAGACGCAAAGCAGAAAAGATATCAATTGTGACTTGGACTGAAGCATATCATTGAATGCAGACTGATATTTTTCAACTTACAGCATGGACCTCTGCCTGCTCGATGAAGCCCATGGAGTTGCTGCCTGAGACGTGACCATCGTGGTTCCGATCGTTTGCGTAGTGTTCATACTGGTCGAGGTGCTCCGTGCTATCCGCCGAAAACAGTCTCTGCAGATGCTCGTCGAGTTGATGGGTTGGTATGATAGGGGCGGTTGGGTTCTGGACTGGAGGGGGTTCGTGGATGGCACGGGCGACAACGAGACGGACATGGCTTCCCGCTTGGCGGAGAACGGCGGCGACTTGCTCCGATCCCATGCCACGGACGTTGACTTCACCGATCTGTAAGATGTGGTCTCCGCTGCGAAGATGGCCATCCTATTTGTGAAAAGAAAAGACATTGCTGTAATGCAATCAACATTTAGTATTTCTGAGCTTTTGGTCATGTTTAAACTCCCTGAAACGCAGAAGTAGGAGCATGTTTCCAGGCCAAGGTGTGAAAGGATGGCACTATGATCATGCACAGTGATGTCCAAAGTATTGCTCGTTTGCAGGTAGAACAGAGTTGTCTAACAGTAAGAGCTGGGATGCAATCAAGCCTATCTTATATTTGTCTATATATGTCTGTATCTATGTAGGGTAATTTTTGTCATACGACCCAAGCAGACAATAAAGAAACACATGAAAACTTACTCGATCAGCCACACCTCCAGGGAGGATAGTTTTGACGACAACGCCTGTGCTTTTTCCACCAATGATACCGAAACCGAGGCCAGATCCATCATTAACAAGTTCGATAATTTCAAGCTGAGTCCATTCTGTATTCAACTGAAACGAAAAAGAGGGAATGCATCGTGAGTAAAGAGCTGGTTAACTCAAAAGTCCACTACTCAAACCCAGTGAAGTTAACTGCAAAGAAAATGTTCAACATCATTTCAGTGAAATTATAGTAAATGCCAGCCAAGTCTATTCTGTATTCAACTGAAACAAAAACAGTAGAACCTCTCTCTTAAGGACACCCTTAGGACTGACATGCTTCATGCATTAGGAATGTTATGATACAGGATACAGAATATATAATGCAAGATAGTATCTTGCCGACTTAAACTATCAACATCAAGACGACCTGCACAAGAAAAAATATTATCAGTGACATTTGAAATTGACAAAATATTTCACCAGGACGCAATTGACTTACATAACTCCTGTACTGAAGACCATTAATCCTCTCCTTGTGTCTAACCTGCATGTAATACAGTGCGGAAACCATGAAGCCACAAAGAGCAAGCTTAGTTGACGAATCGTGTACATCTATCGAAGTTGAGACCATACGACCATCCTGCCGATCCATGATCCATCAACTATTCCCGAGAGGCGGGTGCACTTATCGCAATTCCGAGTTTGTTATGCATTGTAACTGACTGTCAATGGTGTTCAATGTCATCTTTTGCATTGGCATTCAGGCTCCATTTCGGTGAGACGTATTCTGATTTAGCAATATTTTCATCATATGAACTCGCAACGAAGATTGGGACTTGATGCAACCACCACCCAATGATGCCGTAAATAAACAAATTTTATTAGCCTTAAAACTTCAGAGCACAGTTAATCGAGTTAATTGTCAAATTTCAATTGCACTTTGACTATTAAGAAACTTTATATTTGTGTTATGGAAGTTCAAATCCCATGAGATTTTCAGATACATTTGTACATTCAAACTTTATCATGTTAATTTCAGACACAACATCTCCAAATGTGATTTTCTGTTAAGACCTTTGAATTCCAGTCAATTTAACATCTCATAAAAATTCCTAATCCAAAATCACTTCTGCACATACCGTTGCCTAAAAATCCAGCCATATCCCTCGAAACTCAAATCTGAGGTGATTTCCAAACACTTAACTACAGATATCTGACGATCCTGACACATCTGAACCAAGACTATATTCCCAATACATCCAACAAGAAGAAATCCCCAGTGATTTCCGAACACACTGAAAATTCACATATCACTTTTCTGCAGCGTATCTGATCTCAGGGTGTCAATCTGACTTCTTTGCAAGAACAATGGTCCATGTCAGACCAATGTACTCGTCCATAGAATGAGGAACACCCCAGGTCATCAAATCAGTCAGGAAAAGTCGCTCAGAAACATCCTGCATTATAAGGTGCATCCTGAACTTGCACGAGGCAGATCCTGAACTTAAGTTTACAAAGGTTACAGAGACCTTGCCAATGGGCCACTCTTTCTTCAATCATTAAGAAGTAAGTGCCAGTAAACCAGGAAGATTGGTCTACAAGTACCGAAAGTGGCCTGGCTATAAAAATGATAAAGGGTCATTTCGAATTCGGGAGCAGCTTTGGTAACCATTTGCTCAAGACAAATGTCACCTACTCTCAACCATGAAATATTCGTGGCTACATGTATATAATCTGCAATTTAGGCATGGAGATGACCCGTTTTCATAGGGAGTGAAAATTGCCCATCGGCAAGATCTTCGTAACCTTTGCAATCTTACATGTAACGCCAGAAACATGCAGCATGGCGAATAACTACCCAAAAGTCTATCCAGAGGAAGAAAATACAAATTTGGTCACGAAAGTGAAAATCCACAAACTACCATGCATCCTTACAAAGACCATCCATCGAATGAAATCCTAGCACGAAAAGGTAAAAAGGGCCACAATCAACATATGGAAAAGAGTGAAGGAATGTGTTGACAAGATCAATCTTTCTTGCAAGCAAAAATGGCAACAAACGCGAAGAGTCCATGATGACACCAAATAAGATGAGGCAAGTCGAACGGGATGAAAATATGGCAGGCAAACCTCATCGCACTAGATCCAAGCAAATGAGGGAAATATAACAGTGTTGCCTTAGAGACCTGAAATTTGTTCCTGGCAAAACAAGATCCTTAGATTGGCAATAAAAATCCCTGAATTGGCAATAAAGTGGATTCCACAGCCTCAGACGTACATCCAAAGAATATAAACTGAGAACAGTCGCGGCCAAAGTAAAACAGGAGGTTGAGGGAAAAACAGGTTGATAGACCAGGCAGTATGCCTGCCGAATTGAAATGCCCATGATCGCGTCTTATGATAAAGAAAGGCTGGAAAGTAAGCTTGCCACCAAGTGGATTTGGTTCGTATATCTGCGTGTCGATGGCTCAATATGTTTGACACGCACATGTCAATATTTGGATCGAGCTGAGAGATGAGACGCTGGGCCTGCCAATAAATTGCGATGTTTGGTATTGAAAATTAACTCTGGCAGTCGGGATGTTTGATAATTTTGCTAAAAAATGCTTTTGGTTAGGCTCTGTTGGAGTCATGATGGTCACCACTAATACTCTGTTTATCATTTCCAATCAAAAGGTGTCAGAGGAATACATCCAAAAGTGTACACAAATTGTTGATAGAACGTGCAATGAAGAATTCAAGTTCTGGGATTTGCCAAATGTGCAATCAGTTTATGTTTTTAAGACAGTACAGATATTTTAACATTTTGAAATGTACAATGTACATGACATAAGATTTCTAATAGAGCCGATATCCAATTTTTGAGGCAATTTTTATATAAATACAGAACAAACAGGAATCGTCACTTTGTTTGGCGAATTTTCGCTTTCTCCCAAATTACTCGAAAAAGTCACACCTGACACAAATTCAGGAATATCCACGAACACTTCTACAAGAAATTGTCAATAAACCATGCAACAAACAGAATTTCAAAAATGCCAAGCAATATAGCATATACATGTAGCCAAACTGATTTATGGCTGAATCAACCTCAACTGCCTTTTATAACGAGGCAATGATTCATTCTTTTTTTCATTTTTCAATTCTATTGATAGAACAGCAGTTGGCAGACGGCAGTGAAAACCCATTGAAAACTCCATCATGTAATTTGACAAAGAAACAAAGGCAATGTACAGTCCCAGTCACATTTGACATGTTCTATGTTTTTTCGTGAAAGTGGCACACAATATTGCGGCATGAGCTTATATTACTGCGAAGTTTCATCTTTGGTTTTTGAACAGAAACATTGGGATGTTTGCTTTGATTACTAACACACGTGCAACTTCTTTCTTACAATAACTGAAGCCCAAGACTGATTTCAACTGTTGGCCTTGACTCGGAGGTTGGAAAAATTCTTGTAGAGGTTGTTGCTTAGGGTGGTCAATACATATTGCTTTATCTTTTCCTATTCCTAGACCAAAGGCTGCATTCACCCCAAGAGGTTATTGATAGCCTTGACACGGAGAGGTAGAAAATCCTTGCAGAGGTCAGTGCTGATTCCTAAGGGTGGTTAATACATAATGCTTTAAGTTATCTTCTCCAATTCTTGGCCACAAGTTTTACTTATTCCATCAAATAACCAAACGACTTTAGGCATTTCAAAAGAATGGTTTGCAAGTTGTCATTATCCTCCGATACTCAAAGATAGTTACTGATAGTAACTGATTGCTTCAATTTCCTCTTGGTAATGACTGACCATCAAGGGCCATCAAGGGAGAATATAAGGTAAGCTGGTGCAACTATAGCCTCGGTACAATTATAGAACCTGTGTGTATCAATGTGTGCTGTATGGTGTTTTCTGCACTGTAGCTGTAATTGTACTGGGGCAATAAAGCACTTTTTCGGTGACAATGCACTCTAGAATGTTTTATAGTCATCTTTTCTCTAATTGTCTTACCTAATGTCTTATAGTCTCAGTTTTATCTATTATTGTTTTACAGCAAAATTATTGTATGCATTGAATTTTTTTTTTTTTTTTTTTTTTTTTTGTAAAGCGCCTTGAAGTGTTTTACAAAAGGCGCTATATAAATTGTTTTAATAATAATAATAATAATAATAATAATTCTACTTTCTGGGTGAAAATACTTGCAGTAGATCCATGACGGCAACTAAATATTTGATTCCTACTCCCAAGAGGGAGACAGTCAGCAAGTCAGCACGAGAGCGCACGATAAATCAAAATTACCCAACAAGCAAACAAAGAAGACTTTGACTCATGAAATGAATTCCATCAGGCTATGTGATATCGTCATGACAACCGGTCCTCGTCACATTCCAGAGAGAGAACTAAACAAATTAGGTAATAAATTAGATAGTAATTAATTGTTCCAGTCTGAAAAATATCAATTACTGTGGATTTTGTTCAATCATAACTGATTGCTTTTTCCAACGAGTAATAAATACCAGTAGTCGGTGATGGAATTGCCATGGCATATATGGCTAATTCAGAGACAGCACTCTCAATAAAGCTAGACAGAGACATCACAAGGATGCATTCAAAATAGCCAATATAAAGGAGAATTGCATGGTAGTTCTAATGGCAATTCAGGCAATACCATAAAACACTACTAACTTCACCACCTGGAAAAAATTTCCTAGGGTACTTTTTTTGGCAAAGTTAGCGACAATTCAGGCAAAAGGTAATGCTGAAATTGGATTTGTCAGGCGGATCAAATCTGATATCACATTTACTCAAAATCAAACACCTCTGCTGCTTTGCTGGCAAAGTGTCTGATGAAAGTCACAAATCAGATTAAAAAAGAATTTTTTTAAAGCCACTAAAAGTACAGGTAATCAATCCAGGTGATAACATCGAGTAAAGTGACTTGAAAAGATTCCACTTAAACTATAAAATACCCCCAATTTTAACCGACGAATTCCCAAAAGATAACACATTGTGATTACGATGGTGACAAAAACCACTCGATTCTCACACCGCTACATTTCTCTGGGGAGATTTTGAATACGAGAATGAGAGTTTGGGGAGTAGACCCCATTACTAATCCCAGTGAAGCGTGCGACACCTTAATGACAGAAACTCATCTTGGGAGTACGAAAATCAACCACACCTTTAAAGTTTGTTTTTATTTCATCGGCATCTCATTTTCTGGCTCTAAATTCTAATATTTTTAATGCAATTTTATTGAAATTTAACAAGTTTGACATGAAAAGTTTCCAAAAAAAATCAATCTTTAGTATCGAAAAAGACTTAGCTCAGAAACATTTATCATCATGTGAATAATGTGCGTAACAACAACAAAGAGCTTTAATGTTTGTTTTTATTTTATCAGAATCTCATTACCAACATCGAGCAGATAATGGCTCTAAATTCAAAAGCTTTTTACGTTAAATGTATTAAAGTTTCACAAGTTTGACACCAAATGTTACAAAGTTACAAAATTTTAGTATCGAAAAAACTCTTGGCTCCAAAACACTTATCACCACGCACAACACATCAACAATCGCAATGTCTTCAAGTGTTCCGCACTGAACAAGCTAAAAGTGTTAATCAAATTTATTTGGTGGCATCTTTCTTGCAATTTTAATAAACTCGAAAGCAAGATTTCTCAATTCTGAATAATGCTGGAACACGTCAATGCAATATGCGTGGTTCGGAATAATTGAAGTCTATTAGAGAGGGAATGAGAGTGAAATGCATAATGAAGTGCTAATTATCTAGACTTTCAGAGTGGTGCTCAAATGCCAAAGATTACACTTATAAGTATAATGTACCAAATTTGATTTCAAGTCAGTTCTTGCTGGCAGACGATGACTCATGTAAAGCCGCCAAAATGAGGAATTATAACCGCTGCTATGTGTGCCAAAAAATCTAAGATGCCTCAATCCATCACCAGTAGTATTTCATTCATTTTGGCTTCAATGTAGTAACGTGTTTTTCAAGTTATCAACATCATAAAGCATGGTATGATTTTTTTTAGCTCCAAACTCTTGATCAAATATAACACAGCAGCAGTAGTATAAAATGAAATAAATATTCAAGAGAGACATTACAGCCTTGATCCCAAGTGACAAGGCATATCGGTGCTGAGGCAATTTGAATCGAAATCTAATTAATACAATTAGGAGTTACCGTACACCGTCAAATTTTTGTGAGCATTTACGGTTTACGGTAAATACAATTAGGCCTACCGATAAGGCAATTGAAATTGAAATCTAGTTAAGTGTAGAAGATTCTGACATTGCAGAAAAGACCTTTTTGTGACTTTAATGCTCGTTATTCAAAGATTTGCCGCAATTTGACTTACATTGCCTCAAGGAGTACAACCCCATGGTTTGAAAATTCTAAATTTGCAATTCTGATCCGGAAATCAGATCACAGGATCCACCCCAACAAAACCAGAGTGTACGAACAAGATAGCTGCATTGTCTTGACTTCACAGAGGGAGGCATAAGAAGTGTGCGCTCCGTCAACAATGCCCCTCTCGTCTTGCTAATGGTCTGGGATGTCTCCTAAAGAATGTCTCGCTTTGACTGCTTATCAAGTTCAGACGGTCAAGAGATCCCCGATGGTCCGGTTCACGCTGATATTGGCAGCCTCATTCATTTAGAATACCTGACTTGTCTCGCTAATGGATAGGAAAAAGGCTTCATTTCGCTAATGCACTTGGAACTCTACCTGCCAACTTGCACACTATTGAAGAAAGTCAGCGGACATCTTACAAAAACGGCCTATGGCTAGGGATAAAAAAAGGCTTCCTTTTGCTAATGCACTTGGAACCTCTCAAACTTTACCTGCCGACTTGCATACTGTTGAAGAAAGTCTATGGACATCTAACAAAAAACAGCTTGCTCTTACAATGTCCCTTATAGCAGGGACTTACTAGCCACCTAACCAGGACAAACATTGAGCTCTGACCAAAGCAGACAAGAACCTCTCTAATTTCAGATAATTGAGTCAAAACTGCCATGAGCAGGACAAGTCGACTGACCCTGTCAAACTTTGAGGAACTAATACCTAACTGGATGTATTGGCTGTCTCACCTAACACTGCAAGTGTGGAGCCGAAAGGTAGCCAAAAAACAGAGTAGCTGATTGAGCTATATATCCATTTGAGTTCTCCAGAAAGTTTTCAGGAACGGCAGGAGTTCATGCCGAGTGATATTAACCTCTACCATTGTTAATATTGGACGGCAAACCCTAAGTTCTACTTTCTCGGACAATCAGACTGTCAAAGAAGAGATGATAAGGAAATAATGTTAAGTATTTTCTTGTGAGTTTGCAAGAAGAAGGTGGTAGACTCATTGCTACATGTTTGAAATCTGATCCCAGTGACTCAAAGTTGTCCTATGACCTGGATATCTTGCCAAGTAGCCATCAAAGCTCAAAAGAACAAGGGGGCAGGATTAGACATTTAGCATATCACGCTTGGTTCCCGTCGATACTGCCATCGCCTCTGCGGCCAAAAGATACTGTTATCACCTCTACAGTCCAACTGCTGCTTTACCTTTGTCAGACATCTCCTGTATAAACTTACACAAAAGACAATCAGAATGTCAAAAAGAAAGACAAGTGGACAATGTTTAGTATTCCCCTGGTGACTTTGCTAAAAGAAGGTGTCAGACAAGTTGCTACATGCTAAGAATCATATAACAGAACTCAAGGGAGCCCAGGCACATCATGCTTTGGCTGATGGCCTGTGTCAACTTAGCAAGTAGCCATCAAAGCTTGTATAAACTCGAGGAGTTTAGCAGGAGCTAGCTTTTTGGTCTTGGGGATGCAAAATGTCACTTTCGGGAATTTTCTGGCCAAAGTCACAGTCAAACGGAAACTTTTTGGTGACTTCTGGGAATGGCCTCTGCTCGCCCCAGCTACGCCACTGCATGGGTAGGGTGTTTTTAAACTTTTCAATATCCCGTGATTTCATCTTGCCAAGTGAGGGGTGAGGATGTGGAGGGTAATAATCTCCATCGATATTCAACATAATTACCAAAAGGCCAACATTCTTCACACAAAAGACCATACATGTATGAAACAATGGAGGAGACACTTTCTTGCAAACAATGAAATATCCCTTGGATAATCTGTAAACCGAGACTATGTGTACTTTCAGTACATCTATACGCACAAACTTCGGGGAGAGACTTTCGAAGAAATTACAAAGGAAACAAGTAGATTGTCTTTTGACAAAAGAGAAGCGACATTTTCCCCAGAAGTCAGGCTGGAAAAGATGATTCTTCTGCTGCTATCCCTGGGCACTTTCGCAACAGTATGCACCTTAATCCTGCTATAGAAATAACCTAGACTACGACAGATTGATAGACAAAACTTTACAAAAGGATGTATATGCACTATCCGGAGGGTATCGGTAAACATGTCCGAGAAACAATCCCGTGAAATGGCACACCAAGCACGCATTAGCAGAAGGCTGGGTAAAGGGGAAAAAATTTAAAGTGAGAATCGCAATCATTTTTGTAAACAGTGCAGTCGGTTTATTGGAAATTTCTCTTTATTAATTGGGTTTTACGTCGAGCCCTTTTTTGTTGCTCAAGCTGGGTTTTTTTTATAGGAAACACCTGCTTGCATATTGAAACAGACAAAGAATGTAAATGTACATACTACATCAACAATTAATATTTTTGAAAATTTCCAATTTCCTCCCACAATTAAGAATAGAAGATGATTCACAAGTGCTGCAGAAATGAATTACACCACAGAACTTTGTACTTTGCTGTTCATACAGATCATGAAACCCGCATAATCTTTCCCGGAGGTCCCAGCCAATGATTTCTAATCTTCCCACAAGATGTCATGGTAGTTCCCATAACATATTGACGCTGCTCCACACTCTGCGACTCCCTTCTCTCAGATCAGTACTATCTCCATAGTAACGGAGTAAACCACTTTATACCGAAAGACACTGGCAGTTACAATCATTGAGAAATGTGTAGCAACTCGTGGGAATGAAATATGTGTGGCAACTGAATCAAGTTTTCTTGGTTGATAAAGAACACTTGAGACTGTTGACATTTAGCTTAAGAAAATATTTTCATGATTACCCAAATCAAGGGAAATGCAAATGTGAAAAATAACCATTTTTCAACTTGAGTTACAGTTTTCACAGCATATAATTTGTATCTGTCTACAAAAGAGGATTGGCCTACATTTCAGGGACCACCCTCGCAGTGTTTTGTGCGTCATCTAATACCTCCACCCTCGCAGTGTTTTGTGCATCATCTAATACCTCCACCCTCGCAGTGTTTTGAGAGTCATCTGATACCTCCACCCTCGCAGTGTTTTGCGAGTCATCTAATACCTTCACCCTCGCAGTGTTTTGAGAGTCATCTAATACCTTCACCCTCGCAGTGTTTTGAGAGTCATCTGATACGTTCACTCTTGCAGTGTTTTGAGAGTCATCTGATACCTTCACTCTCGCAGTGTTTTATGAGTCATCTAATGCCTTCATCCTCGCAGTGTTTTACGAGTCATCTAATACCTCCACCCTTGCAGTGTTTTGCGAGTCATCTAATACCTTCACCCTCGCAGTGTTTTACGAGGCATCTAATACCTTCACCCTCGCAGTTTTTTACGAGTCATCTAATACCTCCACCCTCGCAGTGTTTTGTGCGTCATCTAATACCTCCACCCTCGCAGTGTTTTGAGAGTCATCTGATACCTCCACCCTCGCAGTGTTTTGCGAGTCATCTAATACCTTCACCCTCGCAGTGTTTTGAGAGTCATCTAATACCTTCACCCTCGCAGTGTTTTGAGAGTCATCTGATACGTTCACTCTTGCAGTGTTTTGAGAGTCATCTGATACCTTCACTCTCGCAGTGTTTTATGAGTCACCTAATGCCTTCACCCTTGCAGTGTTTAACGAGTCATCTAATACCTCCACCCTCGCAGTGTTTTGCGTGTCATCTAATACCTTCACCCTCGCAGTGTTTTACGAGTCATCTAATACCTTCACCCTTGCAGTGTTTCGTGAGTCATCTACCTTCACCCTCGCAGTGTTTTGAGAGTCATCTAATACCACCCTCGCAGTGTTTTGAGAGTCATCTAATACCTCCACCCTCGCAGTGTTTTGAGCTTCATCTGATACCTTCACCCTTGCAGTGTTTTGCAAGTCATCTAATACCTTCATTTTGGTAGTTTGTTGCAATGCCACTGCCCATACGAATTCTTTAGAGGACCATTGGATGATTCACAACTTCATTGCGACTTCAGGCCATATCTTGCACAAGTTTTCCAAGTATTTTTAGACAGAAGTACAACAGACCTTGTGCAATATACAAACTTTCCTAGAACTTGGAGCACAAATGCTTTTAATGCCTAGTGTGGGCGATAGAGACAACAGCCCTTGAACAAGACCAACCTCCATAAAATGTGAATATGATGCCTCTGGGCAAAGCAGGCTAAGTAAAACGCTCAACGCGATTGCAAGCTATCGTTACCGAGTGCCTAGGGGCCGGTGGACCTAATGAAAATTGTCAAAGCCGATTGTGTGATAATGGCAGCCGGAGATTTCGGGTGACTATTAGCTAAAGCTAGGTGAATCTCTGGGTAATTTTGACGATCTGTGCGAATGATCGGTCGGATGGTTTTACAGGTAGAAATCCCATTATGGCCAAAGCTTTCTCAGCGATGTGGCTGGAAGGTTGCGTGCTCAATTCCAACATTAATCCACCTAGCACCACAACAGAAAAGTAAAATTCCTCTGACCGACCTCAACTTGGAATGTGCAGTGAAGATCAATGTTTTCGAAATAGTGGTTCATACATATTACCTCTTTTAAAGGCAAAACATTGACACCAAAAAGCGTAGTTTTATGAGTTCTTTCAAAGCTGCATATGTAGCAACATTCTCCAAGTGAATACTAGCTGAAATGGTCTTTAAAATACGTACAAACAAGATGCAACCAATTTGTTCCTATTCCTTTATGACAAGAGTGTCCGATCCATGAACTAGGCTTACATGTACAATATCTCGCCGGTCTACGAAACGTTTTTTCAACACATTTACTCATCTTTTAATAACAGTTACATTTAATGAGAAATTATTTTCAGAACTACACACTATTCTTAAACTTTAGAAGCCAAAAACAGACCTAAAAGACTTTGCAGTGGTTGAAATTTTGAATTGCAATTACAAAGCTCAATTTTGTTTGTCAAATGTCACAATCATCAAGGAGCAAACATGCTTACAAATGAAGCTTATTTCCTAAACACACTTTTTCCAAAACAACTGAAAAACCATGATTTAAGTACGACGAGCCAGCACTGAAATAGCACACAAGATAGTGAGGTTAATAATTATCCATTTCAAATATTCAAATGTACTTTAAAAGTTGGATTAATCTTTTTTGTAGAAACATGAATTTGTTTCATATTTCATCGAGGTTTACTACTTTGGTTATTATCTTAGAATGTAATGTAAGAATGTTATTTGATTTTCTTCCTGTTTTTTGTAGTGTACCTCACTACTCTGTGTTGTATCACCCTGGAGAATCGGCAACAAACTCTACGAGGGTTGCCCACTTCTCTGAGTCAAGGCTAACAATCTCTCAGAGTGAATGCAGCCTAAGATTGAAGGGTAGCCTTAAACCGGACCCCTTGCATGAGTTTCCTCATTGAGCAAGGCAATGCAAAGGAGCTTTATTTATGTTTTAAAACTGAGTGGCATCTCTTCCCTCCCCTTTCAAAAAGCTACTTTATCCTGCTCAATCACGAAGAAATGTTCAGATTTTAATGAAGTGCTTCAAAATTTATGATAAGGAAGCCCCCAACTAATGCTGAATCTTATTTTGCCCGGGGCTGATAGACAGACGCAGCATCTTATTAGAAGCTAATTAGACAACTCTCAAAGCTACTTCTACCTCAAGAGTTCTGCTACAAATTTCTTCAAATCAGAATATTTTTTGAGTTCTTGCCAACCAGCAATGAATTTGAAACAGATTAGGCCATAAACTTGATATGAGCAAATTTGGGAAGGGGGGGTTATAACGAGCCTATCCCTAAAGGATACAAGTAAAAATCTGCCCTTTGTACGGACGGACGCTGGAAAGGCTGATTTAGCACTGTTCAACAATGTGATTATACCTTTACCATATTTAGGGATACATGTAAACTGACCGAACAGCTTGATGGATATTGAATATGATCTTACAGCAAAACTGTTGTATCGGATTATTTACACAATCGCTGTTGGTTGAGTGGTTGTTCATTGGATTGAGTGACCACTGATCCCGGAGACTTTACTTAAAATGGGTGCCCGGGACTCTGGCTTAAATTGGCCGACTGAGGGTTAGGATGAGGGGGAAAAGGGGGAGGCATGTACCACAGTGATTCATTGAATGAACAAAGTTTTACCCTTGCCAGAAAGAATGAATAGATATTCTTATGGGAGGAGCACGCACCAAAAGCGCACCCCCTACCCCCATGTCAGTGCCTGGTTGTGTAAGCGAAGGATTTTAGACCACATGTGCTGCAGTTGGATTATTTCTTTATCAGGTTAAGTCATGTATACTGACCCAGCAGCCTGACGAATATCGAATTTGATCCAACAGCAAAACTGTTGTATTGGATTATTTACATAATCCATGTTCTTGGAGTGGTTGTTCATTGGATTGAGTGACCACAGATCCCTTGGAAGAGATGTTAAACTGGCCCACTGGAGACGGAGAGAAGACACAGACATGAAGGAGAAATGCTTTGCAAAGCTTTATTGAGAGAGAAAGAAAAAGATCCTTGCTCGAAAAGAACGAATGAATATTCTCACTTTGAAGTCAACTGTTAGCATTTAGCAATTCTACGATTTCTGCACGCCCTCTATTGATCTGCGCAAATTGGTGCATTGCAACGCAAACAGGAAAACCTCGAGAGGCACATTCCTAAACCGGCAGATACCACATCAAACGGGTAAAAACCTCGGCGGAAAGAAATGACAAATAGTGAAAAACCGAGATGTTCTAATGAGAACGATCCAAGCCAATCAACGTCTGTTTACGACGACAAAGATTCCAGCATGATTCCTTAACTCACGTTTGAACGTGTTCCGCTCGAATCACTTCAAAGAATTGATAAAACCATCGGCTGATTTCATGACCGGCATTTTCTTCACCAAAGACTATAGACAAAGGCGAATATTTTTAGAATACCATGTTATTCTTTCAATTATTTCGCACTGGCAGCTTTGATCTTTGCCTAACAGGCCTCATCATTTCAATATCGAATCATTCGTTGGTGAGCTGCGTCAGTCCCGTGGCCGACATCTACGTTCGTTCACTCCAGTTAAACCATTTCTTCAAAATAGAATTTCACAGATAGTGATATAAGCCGCTTGGAGAAATTCCTATTTTTCAGTTTCAAGATTGACAGTCCTTGCTTTCTCATGGTGCAGTTCTTGGGCTTTTAATTCAAGGCATGCCGAGACTTATTCGTGGGTGAGCTGGTTGCAATTTTGTTGCTGCCGTCTTCGCCAACTAACGTTAAACCTTTTTTTCGAAATTAAATTCGGCTGATTGTGTTTTAAGCTGCTTGGAGAAACTCTCTTCTAATTTCACAACTGACTGACCATACAATTTAGTAATGCAGCTTTCTGGTTGCGCTAAAAAAACACTCTGTGCATGAGTGGCCAGCCATAATTGTTGAATGAGACCCAAGTCATGTTAAAATGAGTTTTTTCTCAAGGGTCTGAAAAGATTGCTTATCTCCTTTCCTTGACATTTTAACTCCCTCGAACAGCTACAACAGCCAACTCAGGAAAAGTGTTATAGCATGGCTAAATCCATTTTACACTTACATAGTATTTCAAGAAATACTTATCTCAGAAGACTATAATTCGCAGGAAAGAATATCAATTTACGTACATGTACGTACCAACAGAAAAAAATCATTCGAAGCCTTCCCTAATCCCAATGGTACACACAATGCAGCCGCGTTAATGAGCAGAAGTATCACTGAATGTACTATAAACTTGTGTGCATTGCATATTGACAATGTATTGGTGATGTTGTGCAAGTCACCTGGAACCACTCCACGATCCACCAGGAAAACAGCAGCTGTTAATTCGATGCTAATGTAAGACCCGACACCATTACCACTACACGTTAGAGAAAAACTCCCAGACTTTGTAGTAGATTTTTCTTGGAACTAATGCGACTCTGCATCGCTGAATTGAGTGGAAGACCACTGGGATCAGGACAGTGAAAAAACACAATTTCATTTTCTTACACCAAACACTTAAGTATTATCTTCGGAGTTCAATTTACATAATCAAGATAATGCAAATGATGTTTACTGAGACAACATTTGAGTTTGGAAATCCCGGAGTTTAGTTTTGCAATAAGATTACATTGATGTTTCCTATCGGTCACAACCACTTTCGAGGATAAATTCATCCTTCAGGTTATTTTACCATAACACTTCAAGTTGAATCTCTTCAAACACGATTTACGCAATGTAAACAATCATTACTGAGATGACATGTGAAGTTCAGTTTTGCCAATTTACGTCTTCTTCAACACCATTTACCATAATGTAAGCAATCATTACTGAGACAACATTAGAGTTGGAAATTCTGGAGTTGTTTTGCAATCAGATTAGGTTTAAATGAGAATTCAGGCATTTGAACTGTGACAGCAACTTTTCTTTCCAGCACCATCAAGCAGGTTCATGTTGGAGGTACATCGGCCAGAACTAAACCAGTCAATGTTGTCGCTGATCAACCATGAAGACTGTTAATGAAGTGAAGGCCCCAAAGGGCGATGATCTATGAGCTATGTGCCCCCCAATAATGAATTTGCTTTTACAGCATGCCAGTGATGCTGTCGTGGTGGGAAAGGGTGTTGGCTCCGAGTGAGTGACTGGCATTCAAATTATGGAAAGATTCCTAAGCATATCATTTCACTCAGTGAAAATTTATGAGACTCGGACAAATTTCAACATAACTAATATGGCTACCAAAGCACCACACAGAAGTTTCTTTCAGAGGTTACATTAATCCTCGCCTAAATGAGTCGATACTGCCAGCGCTCAACCATGAAGCGAGGAGATGAGCCAAGCACCCCGAGGGGAGAATGATCCATGAGCTATGCGCCCCTTAATGAAATGCTTTTACCGCTTGCCTGCGATGCCGTCTTGGGGGAAAAGGCTGTGGACTCGGGTAAGACGGAGACGCGGTGAGGAAAAGACGACTGCTGTCAAAGACTTCTCACACCTTAAGCATACAGTCTTGTGAAAAAGTATACAGAACGCTGTACGATTTAACACCAACAGATCATAGAGACGAGTTAGTTGTGAAAAAACCTTTAAAAGAAAATTTTGTGCGGTTACCGATTAGAAAATATTTGTTAATTTCCAAAGCTAATAAAATACAACAAATACAATCCTCGGTTATTGATAATTCTGCATTCAATCTCTAAACGTTACGTTTGTATCGAAAATCCCTTAAATGTCCATCGAATGAACAGCGGGAATGTTTCCCCATCATTTCCTGCGTAAAGATTTCCGATCAGACCTGGACACGTGTTTAGTAATCGTGTATCTTGAATCTAACATTGTTGATTATCTATAATGCATTTGGCATTAAGCAGAAATAGGCGGTGAACTTAGAAGTGTCGGGAAATGGTATTAAACAGAAACTGTGGTTTACTGTAAAGTTTTTAAAGACTATACTCACCACCATGTCGGCAGGGGTCTCACTGGAAGAGCTGGTGTCAAGTGTGCCACTACCTGATTGGTCTGTTCTCGGGACAGCTCCCCTGGCAATGACGAGCTCCACCAATCCGCTGGCTCCTTGTAGGATGTAGATGGCCTGCTTGTGCGAGATGGAACTGTCGAGGACCTGCTTGTCTATGGCCAGAATGTGGTCACTCTCTGCCAGTCGGCCATCTCTGAAAATACAAAAGTGTGAAATATTTTTAGTTCAAAGATTTTATAACACTTCCAACTGGTAGTTAGCACTCCAGAACCCATGCATAACGATGCGGACAGAACATTCACAAACAGAATATGATAACTACAGCATAGCTGACAGAGAAGCAAAAATAATCACCACTCAATCAGTGCCAAATTGAGGAGGGAAAAAATCGTCAATAGCCAAGATCCGTCCAATGCCTAATCACAGCCTACAGATTTCAGCCGACTGATTACGATTCCCGGGTGCCCGCAAGTGAATTTCGGTTGGTTGAAAACATAATGGTCTGCCAAATTGCTTCAGTATAATCTAATCTTGATAAGTTCGCTTGAGGCTGAGGTAGCCTTTAAGGATAGCGTAAGACTATCTTGAATTTCATAAAGCAAAATGTCCAATAGGTGAGTGCGATCAGATTTGCGAAATCCTGTAGATTTACCATTGAACAGGGGAAATGAACAGTGTAAATTTTCTGTACATGTCTTAGCCAATCAAATGGACTTAGTGTCTCACGGGGTCTTACAGCTCAACCCTTTAATAGTGAGAACTTTTGATTGGTCAATCATCAGGAACTGGCCGTCATGTCTGTCTTTTGACGATACTTTGAAATTGGTCCGAAACATGCCAGAGGTTATTGGAGGATAGTGATATGTGAAAACGAACGCTGGGGACGAGCATTTATTACAAAAACTGGCGACAAATTGAATTCCTTGCTTACTTTGTTCATCTTCCCGCCATCAGATGGCAGCACAGTTGAATGCGACCTTTTCCTAATTGCAACACTGGCTCGGTCAAATAACATGTTCGTTACAAATGAGCGAAATATATTCCAGGGTCGTAAGATTTACAATCAGAGCCCCAGATGCACTTCTGTGGGGAACTTTCCAAACCGCCACTTTGTCACAATTCATGATTTATCCAGATTGAAAAGCATTGATTTCAGTTGGAAGGTTAGAGAGTTCCGCCAACAAACGATATTGGCTGAGGGATAATATTTTAGGGCCGTCAGACAAAACCAACGACCATAGATGAATATGATCAAATGTAAGCAACGCTTTTTCCCTCACAGTATGAAGAGATGAGATGGAATCGAGATTACTCTTTTTTTGCGGAGTAATATGATATTGGACAAGTGATAATAGTTAGGGCCGTCAGACACAACAAATAATCATATATCTGGCAGCAGACCGAGACAAAGTGATGGAGTTTTTTTCTCACGATTCGGAGGCGCATCGACAACTCCAATCATTTGGGTTTTTTTCACATACTGAATTATGCGATTCCATGAGTGCCTTCAGGTCCTCTTATTGTTGATCTGGTTCCTTCCTCTCACGTGTCTAACCCCTTATCCTACCTGACGGATGCGAAAAAATACAAATGGCCTGACACAGCCCTCTCACAGAAGAAAAACACTCCGTAGAAAAAATATTGCTGAAGATCGAAAAGCCAATAAACGTGATGTCTTATAGGAGCCACCATTACTTGCGATGATTCTCCCAACAATTTCTCCGAGGCAAGGCCATCCACCGCTGTGAGGAAATCTCTTCACTCAGAGGACGCTCAAAGTTTGATGTACAGTCTTACAAGGGTTCAGTTTCGAGGGGGCCGAGGCGGTATTTGCAGGAAGAGGTGGTTAAATTCGACTTGCAGAGATAGGAGACCCTCAGAGAGAGGTTGTAACTAAGCTCACAGGCTAATCTAGAGATTTTCCAGCATCTGGGTATGCAATCTCTGTATCATCATTGATAGCTGCAAAAAAACTCAATTTCGTTGCTCACGTGCAGCAATCTATCGAGAAAATAATGACATTACTCCGCTAGATTGGTTAATGGTTCTCTATTGTTTCTGCGCTTGGTTTCACTCTCATTGATGAGTTCACAGACCGTGGGTATTATTCTTGGCCACAATGGCGTAATGGCACAGCGAATACGCAAGGGCCGCAGTCCATCCTGTATCGATTTTGAGGGGCTCAATGAAAGGTTAGTTTTTATAACAGGAAAACAACAAATGAAGCGTAACGACCACAGTGAAACCAATCACGTCTCGAAATATCCATCTCATCATTTTGAGATGTCATTTGCTGGCTCTGTTATTCGATCGTGGCAAAATGTCCTGCTTGACCTAATGCCGAGTGATTTGAAATTAACAACAGACGACACAGTGTCTTCAACTGTAGGCAATGGCATTACGATACCACAATAGCTCAGGAGGTGATTTTTTCTAAGGATTTGTCAGAAAGTGTTCAAAGACGGCCTTCCGATGAATGATCAAATAACTCCAACACTTCATGATCAGCAAATATTCCTGTATCATTTTAAACTTCAAAATTTCACCTGCAGGTGTTCAATTGATTAGACATTCCATGAATTATTCAGTTGTAGACTTTGGTCCATTGCCGAACCCAGAACAGCCACAGGGACGAAGAAATTGTACACTTTATCAATTCATCACGTTAGTGGTGAAAGTGGTGGTCCCAAGGCCATATGCTCTCAGCTGTCAGTTCTATTTATTCTCGTTAGCGCCATCGGAAAATGATTGTGTATTGATGATCGATAGATGGAAGTGGACTTCAATTTAATCGTGTTTCTGTGAATGAGTTCGTTGGGTGTCTTTTTGTCTGATTCACCAGAAGTTGGTACTCATTCATGTGCATATTCCTGTATAAAATGCACTCACAGACACGCTCGTCTTAGAGTGGAACTACTCTACTCCTGTCTGATCTAATGGTGGCTAGTTTCCGGTAATAGTAACTCAGCTGTCCGTATATCAACACATCGTATAAACAAGTTACAGATTTAAATTCATCTAAGAAGTTAGGCACTCCGAAAGTGGTTGCGAGTTTGAGAATTAAATGGGTGATCAAAATTGTTGATGGACTGAACATTTTCAAGTAAAATGTCTATATTTCAATTTGCATCTCAGTCAATTTGATTGACAGTTGAAAAGGTCATTAGTGGACTGGTTCCAGACCAGTCCTGCCACTTCAGCTAATGAGATGATTAAAATGCTGTCCATTCAGAGTTAAAGGGGTACACCGTTTATTATTATTGGTGGTCCAGGAGAAAAGAAATGCAGTTTGATGCCAGTAACCAGTAACCCTTTAATAGAGCATTTCTGATAAGTATCCTTTCACACACGCAAGTTGAAAAGCGCATCTCACTAGTTCATCCTGGCATCTTTCTTGAAAACAGCAACCTTGAGCTCGGGAAAACTGCCAAAATTCATCCAATCAATAACTGAAGATACTCCCCATCATCAATCGGATATCTTCAGAAACTGAATGCTCTTATCGTCCAATCGATTTTTGCTATTCAAGCGTTCGATCTTATCACTCTCGAACACAAATACATAAACGGGTGTTTTATCGTAAACAGTTCCGCGCTAAAGATTTTCAATAATTTCCTGTACGCCAGGGGGGAATTTCTTGCTCCAAACTATTCTTGATTTATCCGCTTACAGGTTTTACACAAATGATTTTCAATAGTCTCTTGGCCAGGAGTGCCAATGGTGAAAATGTTGTTAACCGTACTGACGATGTCAATATGGCCATCGAACTTGAGATATTGGAAAATATTGGAAGTGTGACAGATATGCGATAGAGTTATAACCTGACTTTCTAAAACATACGTTCAGAGGTTAATATCAGTTTATGAAAAAGATCTTAACTTTTTAACTTGTTTTTTTTTAAACATAAACCTGATACATATATTCAAAACTGAGGTTTTTCTATACTTGACGAAGCAGAAAAAGACCTTAACCAACCTGATTTAGATATTAAAATCACCATATCTTATCAGGAAATTCGACCAGGGAAGTGCGAGTCACAGCTTTTAAAAATGATAATGCTGAAATATCGTCACTCACCAGCAAGCATAAATGTAGCTTATTGCTAAATTACCACTTTTTACCGTTAGAATTTTCCCGAAATATAAAGTGAATCTCCAGGCACTGAACTGCCGGAAAACAAACATTTCACTGAATCAAAATCGTCATAGGTGCAACAAATGGATGTAAATGGAATACAGAAGTATTAAATTTCCTGCCATTTCCGCGCTCATTGCCTCAATACAGAACAATCTGCTTGCCGTTTCAACAAAGCTTCGCTGTTCCATTAGTTTAATTACAACCATCCATCCATCTTGCCGTAGAAAATTACCCCCGATGATGTGGAATCGTTTCAATCAGGTTGATGAGCCCGTCGCCCTAAAAAGCCATGCAGGCTATCAGTGTCTGTCGCGCCAATCACAGCCCAGGGAAAACTGAATCGCAGCACCGGGAGAAGTTTAATGCAGCGCAGCTACTTGATGCGACAACATCAAATTAATTTTCAATCTGATTGCATAAGTTGATGAGGTTTAACGGGCTGCGGTATCTGTAGTAGTTTTTGTGATTTCTGTGATATCTGTGGATGCCGTGACTAAACCTGATGCAATACTAGACGAAAAAGACTGGTGAACAGAAGTGGCAGTGGAATTAACACATCTGAGATGATTTCCATTAAGTTAACATTTGTCCTCATCCAGGACACATTTTCAAGCAACTTATCATGAAGTTATACGCTGGACAAGGACAGATTGACACATTCTTCTTCAGCGTCAGCAACAATGAGGTAAGACCAGAGCTAGCAACCCACACCACTTCAACCACCACCCCACAAAAACTTCAACTCACAACTACATGAATCCAGCCCTCAATCAATCTGCAGCATCAGCCAAAATCAAGAGCAGGGCTAGTAATCAACACCAATCCGCCCGCCATCCCCTTCAAAAGCTTTATCCACAACTATCAAGTCATCTTCTCATCAATCTGCAGAATCAATCAGAATCAGGAGCAGACCAACTACATCCATACCAATCTGCGCACCACCCCTTTTTAAAAGCATCACTTGCAAAGACGAATCACTCAAGAAAAGCACCAGACTCAAACTCGTCAATTTCGTCTTTATCTTTCACCCGAAACTTGTCATCAATTCCGTTTGTCTCACCTCATCCTAATAGACTTTGTCAACGGCAAGCTTCGTTTCAAACATGTCAAAGGTTCAAGTAGCACCAAGAAATCATCAGACAAGCTGCGTACAGATTATTTCCACACCGCATTCAAGTATAAAAAATCATTATTAGGTTCTCAAAAAAATTAAAAACAGATGACAGAGCTCAAACCAGCTGGAGATCTGCAGGAAGCTTGATTCTGCCATATTTAAAAGTGTGGGGTTGTTATTAGCTGAGGACATAGATTGGCAGCCGTCAAGCAAAAATCCTTGTAAAGCGTCGAAAAATGTCTGACAGAGTTAGGTCAGCCATTCCCTGCAGCGAATGAGATTAGCATGGAGAAGAGAATATTTTAAAGTGCGGAGATGATATTATAGCCACAGGAGTTAGCGATATAAGGAATGCTTTGACAGAAATTTGGAAAAAGTCAATTCGACATGATTGGTAAAAATGGTTATAAACAGGAACTTGCACAATGGGGCGGCGTCAGTGTTCGTGTTGCGCTGATAGACAACTCGATTAGGACAGTTAGAATTGACAGAAATAAGCTTATGAGTTTTTTGTAACGTAAGAAATTTCAAAGGACCATGTTCCACAGGATTTGATTCAAATGATCCACAGAAGTACAGGTAGAACAGCACAGATAATCTGAATTCATACGCGGAAATGTTGTCCACATGTATTAACTGCCCAAATATATTCCTCTAAAATGCTTATTTTTGTTCCAATTTCAGAAATGCCAAGTTCTACATGGAGATGAGGCATAAATCTATTGATTTATGATGTCAAATTAAAACAATGTTCAGGAGGACAAAGACAGATGTCCTCCAAAAATTGGGAGCGACACATCCATGAAGGTTCCAAAATGGATAGCTACTCTCAATTTTTCTGAACTTTTCATCTGACATATATTTGTCTGACTTGTTTCACCAGAAACTCAACAGTGATCGAGGCGAACATCATTTAATGAAATATTTGATGATATTTCCACATGGCAAGTCTCGAAATGTGCAGACAAAATCAAAGTCATTGATCGCGGTACATTGTGTCGAGTTTTACAAGGTTCTTTTGCACGGTGATGAATTTCAATTTGCTATTCAAACAGATTTTCCCTTTTCGATAACTGGTAGTTGTGTTATTCAAAGTTGGATGTGAATCTTGTTTTTATATCGGAAAAGCTTTAAAATTTTTGCGTTATTTTGATGTAAAAATCATATTCTTTTTCTTCCACATTGGTTCTAAGCTGGTTCTAAGCTGGTTCTTTTAAGTTATGGATAATGATGAACATTATATAACAGTAACACGCAACATAGGTCACTTTAGTTGACAACACCAAGTTGTTTGATGGCCACAACATCCTCTTCCAGCTTGACCTTTGTGTAGATTTCATGGTAATAGATGAAACAGTAAAAGATCTGTGAAACAGAGTAATTCCAACTTTACAAATGCATAACAGTAAAGCTCATAATCTCATCACAACTCGAAGGATTACACAGACAGCTATCAGAGGATTACGCATAGTTGTTAACATAAATTTTTCATGTCTATGGCAACAATGATGACAGATGTCCATCAGAGGTGATCTAGTGTCCCCACCGAAGCCATCACCGCATCACAATGGAAGCTTTATCTGCCGTACCCAGGTCGGGATCATGCTTAATAGATGACCATGGGATCAGTGATTGCACGCCGATTGGCACCTCAGTGGACACGGATAACTGTCAATTACCGTGACGATCTATAATGGCCAGAGTTGTCCATTTTGCTCAGCGGTCAAATGACAATAACGGACATGACAGACACATCAATCTCCAGTTGTGTGCATCCTGACAGACAAGACCCTGATTACACAAAGCCCAAGGTACACTTCTACGAAATGTTAGTAATCGCCAGGTAGTAAGATTTTCTGACTAGGCAGGGTTTGGGACTATTCTTTTCATTATGCATATTATGATTCTACATGTACATGTACCTTGCTACAAGTCTATGTTTTTCTTTTGAATCAGGCCACATATCATCCAAGGACACTAAGCATTTTAGAAAGTAATTTTCCACTATTTTCTAGTGTTAACATCTTGCCAGCATCGAATCAATCCATCCTTAAAAGTTGTTTAACCACGGCAAATGTAAGTCAATAGATTCAGGGTGCTTCCTAACACAATATTCCCCGCTCATTCTAATTAAATTTATTTAATTAAATTGAGCGTGACGAATATTGCCTGTCAAGTCGACACAATGTGACAGACTTTGATGAAATATCAAGAGAATATGACTTGTAAATATTTGCAGGTTCGTCTATTAATAACAAGTCAATGTTATTTCCATGAACTATTTTAACGCATTGTGGGGCAAAGTTGGCTGGGCTCGGGGAGGTGTGGGAGGTGAGGATATGTAAGGCACACATGGGTGACACAATTAGAAAGGGGGATTGGCCTCCTTAGCACTTGTCAGCAACCATTCCTGACAAGAAATCAAACCAGGCAGTCTGAGCTCTTCAAACCAGGCAAGGGCAACCAGGCTAGAGGACGGAAACTCCGAAAAAAAACCTGAGCTATAAGACAGAGTGTACCAGCCATCCTATCACTTTCTACCACAGGCCTGAAGACAAAGTACCAGCAAACTGAACCCTGACGGAGAAGATGACTCTCACATTGAAAGGGTTAAAAATACATCATTATAATGAGACTCTCGCACCTCTTAATGGCAATATGAACGACTCTTGCAGATGTTGATACGATTTAATATCCATTCCGCGGTTGCATTAATAATCGTTAGGTAGCGAAAAAACGTTCTATTGTCGATGAGGAGTTCGCATATTAGGCTTTAGAGCTTACTTTGTGACTAGGCAACCAACAATATAACTGGCGTCGACTGTGCATTTTCGTAATGAAGTTATTTGAGCTCGCGTTTTTTATAATCTCTGTGCATCACAACTGAAATTTCTCTCAATATTGATGCTGAAATGCCTCGAATACGCAATTGTGTTCGATTCAACACAGCGTGCACTTTGGTTATATTGTACTTTATGCGCAATAAAGGTTAAATTATTGTCTGAATCGCCCATTATCGGGAAAAAAAACATGCATTCTGTTTAATGAGCAAAAAGTAGCAAAAAATTTCCGTCATGAAGCCCATCTTGTCCTGACACAATCAACCACAAAACATTCAGACCAGAACTTAAAAAGAGCGTGAACATATATGTAACAACAGTACTGTCATTTGTGATTTAGACTATTTTAATATTCTACCACCCCCTGAAAATCAGCGTACTTGCAAATTTTAGCTTTGCGAACATTACACGGTTCACAGCGTTTCATGACTGTCGTCAGTGACAGTTTGCCTCATTCAGCCTTACCTTACTTGATGTCTACAACATGAAAATATCAAAGCAAATATTGAACACGATTTTGCTTCCTAAAATTTTAGAACACAATTCTAACGAAGTTAAATGAAATGGCCAGGGCCATTGTGCTCACCTCATGTGGAGGAAAGATGGATAAAGAGCATGGTATTGTGTCATGTAGTGTTAGGTTTGATGTAGGTCCAAGCAATTACAATTTCCCCAAAATGGCCAATTTACAGTACATTCGACCTCTGTGACCTTGAAAAGTAGGTCAAATCAAAGAAGACCCGGGTGACACATTGAATGGTTGTTTGAATTAGATGTACCTATGATATAAAATTGGTGCCAATCGGGCAAGTCATTACTAGGAATAATGGCATTTTGAAGAATTTAGGATTTGGCCCCCTCCCTGGAGGCCAAACGGCAAATCAGATCGCACCAAACTTCGGTACCTGAGATCACCTGACCAAGGGGTACATGTGTACTTAATTTGTGATCAATAGTCATTGCAGTTAAGAAACGTGCCATAGTTACGGTCTGACGACGAATTTACGCTATTTGACCTCTGTGACCTTGACAAGAAGGTCAAATTAAAAACCTGTGTGACATATACTGTATGGTGGTTAGATGTACCCATGATATCAAATTGGTGGCAATCGGGCAAGAAGTTAAGGAATAATCACATTTTTAAGGTTTTTGGATTTTGCCCCCTGGTGGTCAAGTGGTGAATCATATTGGACCAAACTTTGGTCCCTGAGATCCCCTTGACTAAGGGGTAAATGTGTACAAAATTTGGTATCAATAGTCATTGCAGTTTAGAAACGTGCCATCGTTACATCCTAAAGGCCAATTTACACCATTTGACCTCTGTGACCTTGAAAAGGAGGTCAAATCAAAAACCCGGAGGATATATGATGCACCTTTGCTAGAAGTACCTACCATATTTTTTTCAAAATTTCCCGACAACTATTAAGGGAGATATTGCATATTTTCACTTTTAACGTTTGGCCCCCTGGTGGCCAAACAATGAAACGAATCGGACCGAAACTTGGTCTCCAAGGTGTCATTACATAAGGGTACATGTGTACCAAGTTTCAACTCAATAGCTCTAACAGTTACGAAACGTGCCCTGCTAACGGACGACGGACGACGACGACGACGACGACGACGACGACGACGACGACGACGACGACGACGACGGACGACGGACGCCACGGTATGGGATAAGCTCACCTCTGCTAAGAGGTGAGCTAAAAAGGAGATGATGATTTTCTTACTGTGCTGCTAAATATTTTGAAACTATTTAATCCAAACCTATTCAAAACTTTACGCCCACTCTGAATTTTTTTTTTTTAAAACCCATTAAAACATGAATCCAGGATGCTGTGCGTTGGTGTCTCACATGCATAATTCAATCTCTCCTCCTCCACATTTTTCAAAAAGACAGACATGACAGACTTAGTTTGTCACAGGATTTGGTATCAATTTTAAAAAGCAATGTAACTCTTTTGCATGCATATGCTGAAATTAACATTACCAATACATACTTCAGGCCATGAAAATACTTTTAAAGGCCTTTACAGTATATGGGGCTTCCTTCTTCAAAGAATTCCATCTCAAACCACGGTGGCACCATCTTGAAATCGAGACCTTTTGGTTGCCTGAAGATGACGAACTGACCACCTAGCTGACCATCTAGCTCCTGCCTATAGCTCTCCTTAAAAACCACACCAAATTTGTATTCCTTGGCTGTCTAATTTTGGAAGAAAACAAGCCAGTTTCAAGCAATCTGACTTCTGGTACACCCCGTATAAACTCCCACCAACCACTGACCACACCCACACTTGTCATGCACATCAGTGAGCATGAACTGACAATCATTGGCATGTGTCAAACTGAGGGTAAATAAACCGATACAATTTTACGGCCAACCAACAAGCTAAAGATCAAGGTCATGCAAACGGTATTGAAAAATGCCAACAAAACTGTGAAATGTTCACGAAGCTAAAAGTTTGCTAATTTACCCATTTTTAACTGGCAATAGACTAAACATCACGTTTAGAGCCGATATTTTATGGTTAGTGCATTACAGGTGAAATTGTTGTGCTTTTAAAGCTTTTTTATGTGCTTACAGTAGTTTATCTCTTAGTTTATTTCCAAATGGCTGATCATTTAAGCTGTTCCAATTTAACGGATGGCGGGTGATCGCAAAATCAGCAAAATAAAACATCCAGCACAAGTTTAAGCCCCACTCAGCTGCCAAGAGCCTCATAAGCAAAAATATCCAGGAAATGATTAAAATTTTTATGCTCTCCTGGTTGGCTTCCAAACTGACAATCGCAGCAGAAAGTGTCAGCGATATAAATTACCGGAACCCGCACGCTACAAAAAGCTCTAAACACCAACCATCTGATAGCAAATGAACCCTCAGAGGGAGCATAGATTAATTTACGCCAGAAGGCAGATACTCCTTCAAGCGGGGACGACATGTTCTATGAAATTTCGGCGACGTTTTTATAATCTCGCAAAGTAAGATGGATGTTCTTGATTTGCATACTGTATAAAAGAACATTAACGAGGTTTTGCAATCAGTCTTGTTGAAGGTGATCTGCCTATAATGTCTGATAAGAGTCAGGTTGTTTAGCTAGGTTTGGGGGAGGCTGGTGCAGAAACAGATGCATGACTGCTGAATTTTCTGAAGAACATCAGGCAAACAACCTCCAATCATAAAATTTACCACCAGACCCCCAATACTGGTACAGATGTACTTTTCGTCGGTCCGGTAGCGTGAGTCAATGCAGCATGGTGCCACCACGTATCGTGACGATCGGATCAACCAGATTGTTTCATTGATCACTATTGGTCCCCGTTATCTGAGCACCGGCAATCGTTCATTCTTTGCGGCAGGTGCTTTTTCTCATTCGATCAAGTGCAAGGTTTTTTTGCCGATTCTGTGGGTATTGGAGGATTATTGTTTCTCTGCTGAGATATTGAATGATAGCAACTGCTGGGTTGTCGATTATAACTCCTCTAGTAGCTTTATCCCAACCTTACAGCCAATTTTACAACACACAAATGGACAACGGACAAGCAATGGCAGGTGGAATGCTGAAGAAGAAGAATTTACACAGCAGGGAAACCCTCGGGACTGACGAGTGCTGTTCTTAATAGAGAGGAGTACTGATTGGTCATGTTAGAGAGGTCAAATTGAATGGAAACAACAAATTTGGGCCAAAAACTAGGGTCCTTAATAGAGAGGGTGTCCTTATTAGAGAGGTGGCCACTGAGGGAGGCTATACTGTACTACCAATAACCTTATTCCCTAAAGCAGGCCTCCTCTTCAAAGAGCAACATCTGCGACACAACCGCAAAAAAACTGACCAATTCGCCATGAAATTAATCTGTGAGCAGTGGAGAAACATCCAAATCAACATGTCAATCTCCATAAATCACCCAGAGCGGCTACCCTGAACCGTCCATCCACCACAAAGAAGTCGCCGCCGGCAAGAAGGCATCTTGGAGAAGATGGCAAAGAGACAAGATGAACGGAAGACTTCAATGTGAAAGCCATAAACAGACCCATCATGTTATACAAGCAAAGGACGCGTTCTCCGAATGGGCTATAAGGCTATTATAGCAAAATGGTGTTTTTATGGTACCAATATCAATACAATACAAATGCCCCATATATGAGATAAGTTGTTTCTGGGCGAGAGAGACTGCTGTGGATTCAAGAAAACTGCCAATGGGTTGTAGCTGCTTGTCATTTGCAAAAAAATTATCCCACAAATTTATCCTGTTCGACAGTACATGTATATTGGGAGCACAGGCAAGTTTATGATGCTTTCAACAGCATTGTATGATGGTACGATTTGCCTTGGGCTCTCATCATTTTCTAGTGGTAGATGTTGATCTAACTATTGTTTGAAAGGCCATCCCATCCCCCAAAGCAGCCAATCACTACAAAGTGTCCTCCATCTGGAAGTCCTTTACCTCCCTGATTATGAGTGAAAGGGGCTTTGCAGATTCATCAAACTTGCGTGTGTTTGTGTAGATAAACTCTTTCATTCCAAAGACATGTTACCAACACGCCAAAGCTCTGTTCTTGTATTTCCTCATCTACTTCTACTAATAGATGCTGATATACCTAATGATCGGCCAATCTTACTCGCATGACACCCAATCACTTCTGAGTGACTTCATCTTTGAAATCCTCTTACCTGGCATCTGTCCTTGATAATACGTGCAGGGGGCTTTGCAAGTGTGCGTGCATCTTTGAGTAGTAAATTCTTTCATTCTAAAGACATCTTTATACAACATGCTGATGATGTAGCAAGCATCAAGCTTTGCAATCATTGCTTGCAAACTAATATTGGTTGATACTGGCTTGAAATAAACCAGAGTCAATTTTCTTTGGCGTCTATTAGATATTTCTGGATGCAACAGATGCTTTCATGTATTTCAAGGACATCTTCTTACCCTCTGATCCTGTTGGTTCAAGCAATTGTAGTTGTAGTAAATAGCCTGAAATCAGATATTGCCAATCGGACTGAGCTGATACGGATATCAACAAACGGTTTTCAATAAACCTGAGCCAATTTTCTTGGGCATCTCAGAAAATTCCATATTATCCAGTTGGGTCTTTGGTAGCACAGAGGGGTTTTCGTTGGCACAAAGGGATTTCAAAGGCAATCATAGTTTATCTGGCCATCAAGGTTACATTATTTGATGATAGATATATCTCTGCTTGAGCATTGCACAAACAAGCAATTTTTTATCGCTGCTCTTATCTGTGGGTGAAATCAGTTGACGGGTTTGCACTGGTTCCTGTTGCAGGCAGTTGTGATGAACACTGCAAACGCATAGCATGCAGCGATTAAAACTGCAAGTCGCAGCGATTCCAATTGCTTGTCTGTGCGGTGCTTTTAGGCAAGGCTAACATGCCACTATAAGTACTGCTAAGACAATTCTGTTAAGCTATATTGCAGGCCAATCAACGCAGCGGATAACATGAACAAAGCCTATGGCGATGACACTGAGATCTGATTGGGGTAATTCATGACAGCGCCAGTAGCCATGTCACTGATCCAGCATTGAGATGAGCCACCAATCTGATATATGGATGTGAGGTGCCTTTGATAGGCATCAGGCATCAGCATCAGGCATCAGTCTATTCTGTTGACAAAATCTACAATTTCAGGCCAGAAGAACTTGTCGTTGGGCAATGGAAGAAGTACACAGCATAAACAAGCGTTAGGCTGCTACACTCAGACCTGATTGTGGATATCTGTGACAGCCCCAGTAGCCATGTCACTGATCCAGCATTGAGATGAGACACCGATCTGATAGATGAATGTGGGGTGCCTGAAATAGCCACAGGATTACCAACCAAGAACCTAGTGCGAGTATGGTGGTTGGTATTGACAAAATCTACGATTTCATGCCAGCAGAACTAGAAGAAGTCCACAGCATGAACAAAGCCTCAGGCAGCTACACTCAGACCTGATTGGGGTAATTCATGACAGGGCCAGTAGCCATGTCACTGATCCAGCATTGAGATGAGACACCAACCTGATATCAGTGGATGTGAGCTAGGTGCCTGTGATAGCCATCAGCATCACAAACCAAGAACCGATTCTGAGTATGGTATTGCTATTGACCAAACCTACAATTCATGACACGGAGACCAATCGTCGCCAACAGAAGCACCAGTACAAAGCATGAATAAAACCTTAGGTGGCAACACGACTGAGATATGATTGGGGTCATTCATATCAGCGCCGGGAGCCATGTGACTGATCCTACCTTCAGATGAGAAAATTCACCAATCTGATGGGACACATCATCTGATGATATTGAACTAGACAGAAGACCTTGGGATGAAATGGAGGCAGCTGTTTCATCCTAATCATCTGGTTCCCGGAATAGAGATGCCTGATACTGAGTTGGCTGGCGCAGCATCCCTCTTTCCTATGCCATCTTGATGGAGACTCTTCCTGGCCTGGTGTTTAAAGACCACCCAGGGCCTGGTGGGTTAAATAGTTACCCTCTCACAAAGGGTTACTCTGATACACCTGAGTGCAATTCATCAGCCAGTTGGCAGCCTGGTGGTAAATTATCAAACACACCATGATTTATTAATACACAAATGCTACTTAATATTACATTAAGAAGATTTGTATGAAGAAATACTAGCACAGGGTGGGGTTGGTTCAGGTGCAGGGGTGTTTTCACGGTGTGGTGGTTTCAGTGTTGGTTCAGTTGTAACGAGGAGCATTGGGTCAATATTGGAACGTTCTGGTCCCTGGGATAGAGTGGTGAGATGACAAGATGGTTGGTTGGATCAAGTGGTCGCATGTAATCATCATCCTAGTTGGCATAATGGCAACCAAGCTACGCAATAATGAAACAGCTATACTGTCAACCCGGACGTATTCATACTAGCCATTATTCTACACTTTCATATGCAACGTCGGTGTTCCTTGAAATTAGAATTTCGTACCAATGTACCCTAGTAGTAGGGCATGCCGTCGGTACATCAATCAGATGCCATTTTTTTGTTGTATATTCAAGAAGATGAACCATTTATTTGATGATGTGGATTCAAAGGCGATTTACTTCATGGAATAACTGGCCATATCGTGAAATTCTGTTCTGCCAACTGCTGCTACAGTAATGACCAAAATTACGCTCTCATGATGAACCAACGCAATTAGACAACCGTAAAGAAATTTCGTGTCGGCACCATGGAGGTCATCTTCAACAGCCCCAATCATCATCCAATGAGATTGAGAACATTGGCGCTATTTTATCTTTATTGCATTTGCGGGATGAGGTGGCCACAGGACATTACAATATTCGCAGTCTCCATCTGCGAATCATCGCAGTCAACAGAATAATCACATTTTCAGTCGGAGTAAAATCACCCCGGGGATAAAAGTGTGAGGCTAATTTCCAAGTGGTTCACCTCCCCAAGGACAAGATTATGCAATTACCCTATGTAACACGAGTGAAAATGCATCTTCATGTTTTATTTACACTTTCGTTTGGGGCGAAATTTCATCCTTGCAAAGGACCAATGTCTATTTGCCAGACGGCTACGAGAGTAGGGAGAGCGCTCTTGGCATTGAGGCTAATCTGATGAGACCATTTTATGAGTGGCGGAACATGCCCAGGAACACGTTCAACTGGTGGCTATAAGTTTCACTAAATGGCTGAACACATCATTCTCATGGAAATTTGTTTTTATTGCTATCGTCTGTCTCAAAAAGAAATTGAGTTACGAGCTCTCCAAATATAGACTCAGGGACAATTTAGGTTTTGTGCTTCAAAATAGCTTAAAAGAACACAATTTTTTTTCACGAATGACCTAGATTTACGAAAATAAAAATCCCTAGAAAAAGTTTGGGTTTGGCTGACCTGTGTCTCAATCATGCTGTGTAAAGAGGTTTGGCACCAAATAATAAATAACTTCAAAGAGCGTTTCTTCCACGTGTCCTCAGGCGAAACTGAAATAGAATCTACATAAAAGAAACTAATAGCGGACATATTGGTTTTGGCTTCTTTGGCTATGTTATGACGGAGTTTTTTTCTCAAGTAACTTCTAGACTCAAAGGTAACTTGCAGTACGACCTTTCCCCCAAGAATGCTCAAAGTCCTCAGGAAAACACTCTGGACGGCGTGACACTTTGATGGAGAAATTAGAAATCAGGGTGACATGATCGAACCACCTGATCTTAAAAAGACGGCGAAGACAGCGCATCATCCAGAAAATAATATCATAATTTGCGACTATCAAACCCGCCATGACGGACAAAATCCAATCAGCCGTTAAAAATTCGACTTTTAGCACTAGTCCTGTTGATACTTGCTCCTTCAAAGCAACAGATGATAAAGAATATTGAAAGTGACAAGCTATCATCGCATCACGTTCGATTAAACTTTGACATTTTCAACTCTCTAAAAGCCTTTTATGGCGTTTTCAACGCATTAAAGAACTTTTTATGGCATAAAGTTTAGGAGATTTGGCTCAAATTCTTCACTTAGATATTAGGTACAGTTCTTGTCATAAGTACATGTACACGAAAGTAAGAGTCTCTTGACAAACGAGTATAATGACAAAATGTGCCACTATCAGTGAAATTTAAGAGTTTGAGCCATGTGACTTGAAAAGTAGGTCAAATCAAAAACCTGGGTGATATGTAATGGAGACTTATAAGATTACACCACGGAACCATGACAATTTAGTCACTCAACTTAGAGCCAAAGTTCATCATGGCCTTTTTTTATTTTCCTGAGCCACTAATAAATACAATGAATATGAACGGTGTACCCCTTTAAGCCAGAGAGTGATAAGTGAAGCCATGCACACCAGAGGCCTCTTTACAGGCGCCGTAATTGCTCATACTACCAACTACTAGCACACCGACTGAGACAATTTCCATTGCCTGTGAAAAATCCTTTAAGGAAATTACTCTATCTGTGAAAAAAGCTTTTAGCAAAACGGAACCAGAGAAACTCAATTACAACAGACAAAGAGTATGTATGCATCAATAAGCATTAACTAAACACCCACTTATCTGTCTGAGGTCTGAAGCTAGAATTTCTCAAACACCGCTAATGGAGAATATGTGTTCCTCTCGAAAGCTGTGACTGAAATCTTAATTTGATCGACTATGTTCAAAATCAAGCCAATTGCAAAATCACGCGATGACATCTTATACTCCTTTTAGACCTGTTTGATTGGACGAATTTGCATTTTACAATGTCTGATTGAGAACACGGTTTTCTCCACCAAGAATTAACAAGTAATGAGAACTCGAAGACGCATCAATATCAATGAGACGGCGAGAATTAGTCGTGTTTGCGACAAATTTTGATGTCTACACACAGTTTACACTGGCCTTGGATTCAATTCTATGTAGGTTATGTTACTGTTGACCACAACATTTTCACAGGCATTTTATTTCATTAACCCCAGATTTTCCTAAGGATGCTGAAAGTTGGATTCGTGACAGTTTCCATTTGTATTCAATTTAAACCCTCAGAGCAAAATTGCAGCAAGCAACGACACAGAAAGGTTTTATGCATTTGCTGCCAACATTTTTGCAGTTCCCATTTGACAACGCATCTAGAATAATAAGTTGCTCGCAAAAACACCACAATGACAAGTAAGAGAACGAATAGTTTTCGATTCACTAGAGATGATTTGCTCCGAAAACCACCATTTCAATCAATATGCAATATAGAGTTTGGTTCAACGCCACTAAACCTTTCCAGTTTAGCCGAGCTTAAAATGACAACCTTCTGCCCCATCACTCACTCACCCCTACATCCAACAGAATTTGTCCACTTTTTTCATTTTTCTATAAATCTGAGCAAAGAAAATCAATCACGCATATAAATTGATTAAAAATTTTCTTTATTTCTCTCATAAAACTGGCAATATATGGATGAACTCTGTTAGAAAACGTTTTTTCTCAAAGAAAAACTTGGACTTTCACGTCATATGCCTGGATGAATTTGTATTGAAGAATCTGGTGCTAAAGTATGTTTCAACCATACAGGTTACAAGACATGTGGAGTGAATGAAATTGATCTCCGCATCGCTTTACACCGGTGCATTGGCATCTGTGGTTTGATTCTGAGGACAACTCTCACATCTTCTCAAAACTTCCACCCTTTCACTCTTTTTATTTATTTTAACAAATGCTCAAAATGAGATATCGGTCTACACAACAGCAATGTTGAGATTTATAATTACAGTAGATGGCGAATTTTCAAATTCAATTAAAAATCTGAATTTTTGACAAACTGCATAGGCCTTCAAGGCAGTTTTGACACCGAAGAAAATAACCCTCACAACAACTAAAACATGGGTAATGATCCTCCTCCTTCTCATTGAATTCTTCCTTCGTTTTCAGGGTGGAAAGGAGATGTGACACCTCCCCGGATCACATCTCACAACCAAAATTAAAGCGGCATCATCACTAAGGAAAGATACCCTCTCAACAACTAAAACAACTGACAGTACCCATCACCGCCAAATCAATACTTCATTACTCGCTAGATCAGGATCAAACCGGATTAGAACATGTCACAAACAAAACAACGATAGATCTAACAGGATAGAAGACATCAGCTGGGCTCAAACAAGAAAAGCCGCATTTCGTACCGGCCGCCGCTTCAACAAAGATCAATACGAGAATGAGAAAATAGCGACAGATTCCTGCAGAGTCTCATTTTCTTTTTTTTCCGGATTTCTGGTTAACCTCGTCTTTTTAACGTCTTTCTCCGCAACAAGTTTCCGATAACAATAGGGTGAATGTCCTGATAACACTAGTTAGGCAATCCTTGCCAAATGGAAATGGGCTTTCCAACAACATCGTCACTGGCATCAAGGTCGAAGATATGGTTTCCAAGTCAAAGCAATCCTTGTGTGAAAGGGCACTTGCAGAGTGCAGTCTCAAGAGTCTTGATTCACAATCAATGTTCAGCTCACTTGCAAGCATTCCTATTATCTTCAGCAGCCAGTTTAACAAGGTTTTTAAAGTACATTTATGGACATAATGTACAATGTATCTCAAGGTGACAAAGCTTTCACATGGAGCAAATGTGTCAGTCAGGAAATATTGGCCAAGAGCCTACAATTACATGAATAAGATGAATATTGATAAAGTAACGATTAGTTGTCCCCCTTCTTCCATGTCTGGCGGGTTTTGTGCCATTTGGTCACTTCCCAGTCGGTACTTCAAGTCTCAGGTTCTCGACACAGGTAATTGCTTCAGTCCATAAATATTGGCCAAGTCTACTCAAACGGAACATGATAACAAGGTGGTTATCTTTCCCTCCAACCATTTCTGGAAGGGCCACTACCACCTGGTCCATTCTCAAGAAAGGACTCGCCATCCAAAGACAACTTAATAGAACTGGGTGTTGTGAATAGAACAAGAGTCCATGCCAGATGGGGTGCAAGCCCATTTGCACTTTTTTTTCCTGTAGCTTCCTCGGAAGTGGAACAGCGAAAGAGTGGCCATTCTCTGCAGCCAGCCTTTTGCACTTATGTCTGCAAAAGTAATCCAACTCTTCAACATTTCTAATGACATAGAGCTGGTAAACCTATACACACTCTCCCTGGTGAGTGGCCAAACCGATTTGCCTCAGGCAAGGCGACATGGAACTTTAAATCAATCAACTTAAGAGCAATCCAACACTTTCACAATTCCCCTCATTAGCTTCTGAGGGGCCAATTAGACGTCACCCATGGCCACAGGATCAAATATTACGCATTCCAATTGACAAGAATGACAGAAATCAATTTGTGGTGGAGAGTTCCCGCAAAACGCGACACATGGCATTGATAAGTTCTTGGTGTGCAGTGTGTTTGGGCAACAAGTGAAAGTAATACTTGACATTCATTTTGTAGTCCGAGGGGGGGAGGGTGTAGGCAAGCATTAAGGGAGATGGCCAACAACAGTATGCTATATCTTATAGAAAGTACCATTCCTCCCCCAGTGTTTTAAACACTATCAAAATAATATCAAGAGGCAACTTTTTTTCTGATTTCACTAAAAGCGCTCTGCAGATGCTCAGGTCGATTTCCCATTTTTTTTCTAGAAAATAGACACTCATATAACACTCTGGAGAATGAAGTTGTTGAAATGTACATTCAAGCTGGGATTTAATACAAGATCGAATAATCAGCGGCTGTAAACAGCCTTGTCAGCAAGTTACCGCTCTAAATGTATTCTTTTCCAACAAATAATCTGTCTATAATCTATCCATCTACCTGCACCAGAATTCTAACAACATTCTGTTTCATGTCATTCAAACAAAATTTCCACTAACTAGGTACAGGCAATGTACAAACAACCTAAGCAAGCTTGAAATGAACTGGACATAGAAACTAGGCTGTCAGGGGATCTATCCCTCATCAAATATTTACTCATCTTTAAGGTTAGGACAATTAGGTTTCAGATGCTTCAGATGCTTTTAGTATCCACCTTACCTCCAATGATATCTTGTTGTTGGATGCGAATTTCAATTATATCCGACTTGCTGACAATGCATGAAGCAAGGCAAGGAAAGATGAACTGAAAACCCAGGCAATCTTGTTGGCCGTTTTATTTTCCGGTTCTTTCAATTCAGCATTTTGACAACCCGAAAAAACCATGAACATAAAAGGCAAGGTGTTAGTGACAAAAAAACGTTGTTAAACACGTACTAAGTATTATCCGATTTTGTTGAGGGGGCAAATTAATTAGGAATGTGCAGTTATATTGTACAAGAAGTTAAATTCAAAATTATCTGTAAAGTTTATAATCATTACCAAATTAATTGAAACTTAAATCTAAAACTAAATCCAAAAAAAACACATCATTACACAATACACTGCTGAATCAAACTATCCATATTGGCCGATTGGAAAGACTTACCGCTTAAAATTACCTCAAAAACTTAGGAAAGATTCTTCCGCACTGACAGTTTCCTAATTAAGTTCGAACAAGCAACATCGGTCGTGATGATTCGGTGTCTCGGAGGAAATTGGCGATGTGGACTTTGGCGCGAACGGAGGAAATTAAAGACAAGTAGAGACGGCGGAGGTGGGGTAGACAAAGGAAGACAATAATGAGGAGGGTAAAGACACCTTAAGAGTGATTAATGCCGCAAGAGAACTAAACCATGAAATGTGGGCGAAGCTAAAAGTTGGTCTATTTACCAATGAGAAACTTTATTACCAGTGGGCAGGAGATGGTCCAATACACGATAGACTTTCAGCCCTTGTCAATTTCATTTCGGAAAATAGGACTATTACCGCCACCTTTTGGCAATAAAGCCTCTTGTTGTTGGTAGACTACATGTGAATATCAAGTTTGTTGGCAAAATTTAATGGGTCTTTTTCCCACTTTTCTTATGCATAGTTGGCTTTCTCGCCCAATTCGGATTGTTGCTTCAAAAGAAAAACAGTGTATTTGTGGGTAATGCAACATTGATTCGCCGGGATGATGACGGCCATCACCTTTTTCCAATCCTCTGCAAAACAAACCTTCGCCTTTTATTTTAGGTTTGTTGTTGCTCATTACCCTAGAATCGCCATCAACACAGCTGCAACAAAACTGTCTAAGTCCTTATGAGGACAACCAGACTGATTGCTGGCCATTAGACCACATGTAATGACCCCATAAAACAAATATGACTGCTGTACCCATTCCTAAAACGATACGGAATGGAACCCTGGAACCCTACGTGCCAGGAAACACATAAAGCCGGCGTTAGACCAATCAGCAATGCCAATTATTATCCAATTCTCAGCTGTCAGAGAAAGTTATCATCAATTTGGCTCTTCCGTGACACATCCTAGCTCCATACTGAGGATGTAAAGATGTCAAAGGCTTGAAGTCAAGACGCTTATGACAAGATAGCATGCAGAATGGAATTCTTTGTTGATGTCATTTCCAAGACTGATACAGCATTTCTGGCTTGTTGAAATGGTCAAAATTTCACATTTTTCATCAAAAGCTTGAGTAACAAAAATTGCTATTTGATCATCACACTGGTTCACTTTTGCCATTTGGATGAATATTAATCTAGTGTCTGTGAAGTTTCTCGTACAATAATGATGATGGAGAATTGACGCGGCGGGCAAATATACCGAAATGCACTTTCCTGGATTGATTTCACACAAAGAATTGAGCTGGCATCTGATGGTTCGTTAGTGCGCCATTGTGGCGATGATTCTAACCTAGACAAAAAGCCCTACCAGTAATGGCAAGTCAACGATCACCCTGGAGAAACAGCCAGCCAAATTGCAAAGGGCAACTCAGCATGTAGGCCTGACAAATTCGAGAAAAACCAAAAACTGGTATTTCCTAGATCATTGTAATAAAACATTTCCTACTAGTGGAGACATTCACCCTGTCACATCAAGAGAAATTCTGAGGCGAGGAAGCACCTAATCTTTCAATGATACATTTTCCAGGTGTAGTTTGAATGTGGTTATGCAAACAAATTGTTGGTCATGTTGAGATTTCATGTACAAAACGCAACTACCTTGTTTCAACTAAATTCATGAAATGACTGTTTTCTGGTCTTTTAGGGAAAATCTGACAAACCCACTTGCTGAGTTCTCTTGGCTAGATTTCTAGTACCTCTTCTTCCTCCTGGATAACGACAGGTAAGGCGAGGGCGGTGAGGTGTTCCTGGTGTTTGAACAAGTCTTTGCCAAACAGAACCATGTCTTATTACCTGGGCTTTGGATGATTGGATGGGCATCACCATCAAGAGGTTTGTTCTATGAAAGTCAAAGTGGCGATCTGACCATTAGTGAGGCGATTCTAAGCAATAGTTAGCATCATAGAACCTCGTCTTATTGCATTGGCTTTGGGTGATTTGAGCTGGGTGATAAAGACATTTGTTCTACGAAAGTCAGAGTATCGATCAAATCATCAGTGGCGCCATGATGGTCAATGTAAACAACATTGTCCCCAGGGCTGTTTCATTCCAGACCAAATATCATGTACAACCTCAGTTTCTTTTGGTGTTTCAGTTTCCTCTGGATCTATAGAGGTGCGTCAAAAATTACTGACAGACATCACCAATTCACAGTGACACAGTTACAATGTAGGAGGCTGCAGGGGAATTGTTGGTAGATTGTTGTGTGTGTGTTTTTATGCTAGTCAGGGGCATCAACTACAACAACAAAAGATTCATGAGATATACGCCAAAAGTAGTTTATCACTTGTGTCACCATGGGGTCAACGTCAATCGATAATCATTGAAACTGCTCTAAGGCAGAATGGCACCATAAGACCTTCATACCACTATTAAAATATCAAAAGCCTAGCCTCATTGGTTGAGAAGATATGCTCTGAAAAGATTGAGGAGAATCTACAGACAGACGGAACGATGTCAAGACAGACGGATGGACAGATATCACCAGCCACCACAACACCCCTGAACCATCAATGGATTGATTGGTTCAGCCCAGACAAGAGTTTTTGTTTTAATGCCCAAAACAACATGGACAGATATTTTAGAGAATGCCAACAGTTTGTTTTAATCAGGAGACTAAGAATGAAGCGCCCTGGAACTCGGTACAATAAGCATTCCTCATGTCATCTTTACCTTATAAACGCAAAACTAATCATTCATTACCTGAAAATAATTGCCTCTGCGCACTTTGCCCGTTAGATATTTGATTTGGTCATCAAGTGTCAAGTTGTTCGGCGGCGCCCTGCCGAGCATGCGATATGATTCATTATATCGCAAACCAATCAATTTCGGCTTTACAAGGACATGTGTCGAATATTATTATACACTTTATAATGAAAATGTATCCTCTAGACCCATCAGAAATCGTAATAGAGGTGTTGCTGACCTTGGCGATGTCACTACGAGGTCTCAAACATGTCAAAGGGGAACGGCAGCTCGTATGAAATGTGTGAAAGTCATTCCAAAGTATCGACGAAAGTTTTGAAATGTCTCACCTGGTCAACCTACAGTGTCCTTTTATTTCATGGCTTTCACCAAACATGTCAAAAGCTGTGAAAACTTAATTTGAATGCAATTTCTTTTATAACATGAAACCTAGAATGTAAATGGAGCCTCGAACATCTGAATGAGACTTTCCAAAAGCAACTAAGGATGGACACCAAATGTAGTATTTCTATAAACAAAACAAAATAAACAATAGACATTATAAATATGACACTGTGGGGTCTGCACTGTTGTTAATGAAAGTACAACTGAGTGGAACAAACCTTCTTATACTCTGTCCATAATGCCAAGGATTAATAAAGACTAGTCGTTATCAATTCTTAATATGTGGACAGACCAAAGCCGCAATTACATTTCATCATCGACAGCACAAAGATATAGTCATAGTACACCCCACATGCAAGACTCCGATGATATGGAGCTAAGACCCCGATTGATTTTAGAATTCTATACGGCAACCAACAGCGGAAGCCGACGACTTAATTAACAATGGATACGAATCAAGGAAGGAAATACGCCATTTGGGCGTAGAACAGCCATAGAATTTGGTCAGGTGCATGTCCACCTGCTGATGAGGTTGGATTCATCTCAGATTGGCTACTGATTGGCACAACAGTAGCACTACTAACTAGGTAGTTCCACTCGCATACTGGCATTTTGATGTCACTTGGAAGGATGATTTTGACGACATCATTTCACTTTGACATTTCATTCTGGGTTTTTATGAGTTACCTATCAGATTCAATGATAATGCATTGATTGAAGTGCCTCTAATTGCTTTAAGACTGCTGCATAACTAGAGAAACTGGCTTACTTTATTTTGAAAATCACTGTGGATGCATACAAAGGGTAAATTGGAAATTGTAAACGGTAAAACAAAAACTTCTTCAGACAAATGTTACAGGATCTGTCAAATGGGGATTCTAGGTATCATAGCGTATGATGATTTAATAATGTTACACAAAGAATCGAAACATTTTTTCACACTTTGAAAAGTATGAGTGTTCAAATAGCTCAAAGTGCCAACATTTGAAGTAACAACTTCCTCCATTATACAATTGACTCAATTCTGCGAGATCTATGTGGTCGATTAGCGAAGAACGTCTGGGGTAAATGGAGTGTGGTTGAACAAGCGTAAACCAGAAGTGATGCGTTTCACTCAAGATGAGCCAGAAGTAATGGATTCAACCGAGGTGACATCCTATGATGATGATGATCTCAGAGAAAGAGTGACAAATGAGAACACTTTGAAGCGATTCAGGTGAAAGGATACTGCAAGGTAGTGTCACAGCAGATTCAGTTCATTCTCGGTTTGAAGGAGATCGACATATACAGGATATAGCAATGTACACAATATACACACAAACCAGTCATATTCAAGCTGAATTGCACTTATTCGCGGTTACAGCACTAATAGCTGGACACCAAGAAATGTGCTCATCAAGTGGGTAGTAATTATAGCTTCTCTGGGAGGGGCAAGGTGTCAATCATGACTTGAATACAGCTGTGGTCGTGACTGACAATGAGCATTACGTTATAAATACATTATATCTTACTTATATCTTGTCAGTAGGGTGTGATAAACCTAGCTTCATTACCAAGGACGAGATTACATTACTCTGTCAGTGAAGAACGGTTGAGAGAGTGTTGCTGACAAGATTGGTAACACACAAGCAGTGTAGCAATGGTGCTTATATGATAGATCAAAGCTAAGTTTCTCTCTTTCAAACTGCTTAATATGTCTTTTGCTCCCATTATCTCAGTCCCAAGCAAGATACGGAATAAAAAACGTCATAACGGCCAAATCAAAAAATCCTTACACAAAAAGATGTCATATATAATTCTGAAACACATCTTATCGGCAAGTTGTCTTTGATGATCAGGTACAGTGTATTCATGGTATTTGTGACGTCACTAACACATTTTTTTCTTCACAACTAGGTGGCTGCGTCATGCGGTTAATCGGCGGCACGACAGCGTCACAGATCTTTAGAAGTGATCTGCACCAACAAAAAAAGAAGCCAAACTTAACGCTTCCACAATCAAAGCAGCCACTTTTTAGGCCCACTATATCAAACTTTTAAAACAAGAGGCCCAAGGGCCTGGCGCTCAGCTGAGTTAATATCATTAATATCTTCCCGGTGTTTAGTTCATTATGCATGAAAATGGCATGCTCCATGGTATTTGATATCCTTTTGCGTTCACTACGGTACCAATGTTTTTGGTTGACATAATTATGCCACTGTTCATTCCTCAATCCTGACCACAATTCGGGTGAAATCATCGTATGAAAATATTTACCGAAACATGAAGTTTATGCCATGAATGAGGATACTCATTGTCATAGCCTCGTTTACAAGTACGAAGTATTTTCCCGCGAATATTCAAAACTGCTTGGCTCCTTGCCAGTTAAATAACATGTGACTATACACAAAATAGAAAACTTTGATGGAAATTGTAAATCATTTTTTATCTATCAGGGGAAACAAGCTGATGATGATCAAATAAATCATTCATGAGAAATCGTTTTGTTGCTGAAGCTTGCATGACGAAGTTAATGCTAAACCTTTTCTTGTGCTCTACTGCGCCACCGTAGTTTTCTATTTAGACCAGCGATGACGTCATTTCTGGTGATTCCCTACGTTGTCCAATGAGCGCTTTTTAAAATGTGCCATTTGGTATTGTACAGTATGCAATGTATTTTTTCAGCGCTGCCAGTTGCCAAAGAGAATGCCGTAGCTCCCTCAATTTCCAATCAATTTTTATGGGAGTGACATTATTGTATTGCTTAGAATGTCTACTTTTTACTCTTGAAAGAATCGTAGAACTAAAACATAATAGGCGAACAGAATCATGCCGATTCACTGCACAAACTGTGGGAATTCTCCACTTCAAAATACATCGGCGATGTCATCGCGAACAGAGCATGCACTTCCGATATCGTTTTCACAGAAATGTCGCCAAATATTCAAGAACTAATTTCTGAATTTAGTCCCTAAAGACCTTATGACTACCACTGAAACGAACTAGTGATAATATCGCCTACCAGACTACTTTTTAAGCAGAAAATTGGGTACTTGAGTGTCATTGAGCTCCAAGATTATTGCACATAGCGTAAACAACATGCCGCCATTTTGTCTCCGCTTCGGTATTTCGTACGCCGCTTATAATGCACCTTCTCAATTAAAACAAACATAATAAGGCCTTACATCGTTGATTGAATAGGAACACCACACAAAACACAATAAAGTGGGGGTACAATCGATTACGAAGCTGAAGTGAACAGTGATTTATTCCTGGAGCTACTGCTTTTGTTGTGTAGCTGCCATGTTTTGAGAACTGGCAAATAGGAGACTTCATTGATGGCTGACGTCATCGGGCGGGAATTTGAATCGGCAGAAATAATTAAAAGGCAGGTAGCGCCCTCTCCTGTTAAAATTTTGAACTTTTTCTCAATAAAATAGATTTTCAAGAATTTTATCTTAATACTAGAGCATATTTCGACTAATTCTGCTGCTCCTAGGCCGATATAGGCCAGTTTCCTTCATGCACTCTCGCTCGCAGGAAGTAGGTCGAATGGCGACAAATTTTGTTTTGAAAGTAGAGTTTGACCAGAAGTATCCAGAAATGCAAAATTGAAGTCTCTAGGTCTTACGGTTACAAAATGTGCACCATGGGTTTAACGGACGGATGGATGGATGGATGGATGGATGGATGGATGGATGGATGGATGGACAGACGGACGCCACTGAACAACTTATTTGACAAGCTCGGCTGACTTAGTCAGCTGAGCTAAAAACTGATGCTAATTTCTCACCATTATTTGCTTTTCAAAGGCTGAATTCATTAAATACACTCTTATGCCCACGAATTATTAACCAAAAAAGATAGCCTTAAGGTAATTATAGACGCCACTTCCGAAATGAGTTTCTACATTATTTCCTTCACTGTTCAAGGATGGTCTTCTCCAACAAATCAATCAATATCCACCAAAATCAAATTAATCTGAAGAAATTACATCGTCAAGTAGAAACAAATTGGCAATTATTTTTTCATTGCTTAATAAGCATTCATTGCGGAAGACAATTAATCTACTTTGTCTTTATTCTGTACCAGCAAGTGGAATGGTGTGTCCCTTTAAGTCTATACATAGAGGCACTCTGAGGGTATCAAGGGCTGTCCATAGTGAGCAACCCATCACTTGAGTCCATCTAGCAGTGAGCACAAAGCAGTGACCACTGTAAGCAAAACATCAGAATTAGATCACTATATGTAACATCACTTCACTTACTGAGTTACAGAGCAAACTTTATATTCAACCCACTTGACTTCTGTATATCAATTTTGTCGTCATATGATAACAAATAAATACCATTACTGTATGATCAGGCATTCAGAGAGTCTTAAATCACATTACCCCAAGGTTTGTGCGCCAAGCTGGTAAATGGATGGGTGTTTAGTCGAGCCATCATTCCTGACATGATGGCTTTGCTCTAGTATTGTCTGATAGGGTCGGCGGTGGAGAGAGGATATGTAGACCATCAACTTAAAGGAACCCAATCATATGAATACACTCATTATTTCGACTGGCTTCTCATAGTAAATATCATCACGGATAGAGAATAGCTGGCATTCAAATGTAATCTGGTCGTATTCCAGCTCACACGACTGCACTTTTATTAAAGTGCACCAAAATCTGCACGAGATGTATAACTAAAACTAATCTCTCCAAAGAATTTTTATCAAAACTCTCTTCTTTAATAAGCGTTTCATGATTCTTATGTCTTGATGTACATTTCAATCCTGTGGTCATCTAATACAATTCGTTCGAAATATTAACACTACTGACACATTCCATCCAAAAGCCACAGAATATGTCATTAATAATCATGTGTTAATACCTAGAGAACTAGTATAAGTTAATAACATATCAAAGGGCCCTCACTTATCACCTCTCTGATCCGTAATGATATTACCAAATCATTAGGGACTCTAACTAGCTCAGTAAGGGATACAGGGCTTAATCTAAAATGATTAGCAAATGAGCAATTTCCATTGATGCGACCTGGGCCATAGCCATGACAACCAGACAACTGTGATTGAAAAGTGGCTGCCCATTGGTTAAATCACATTTAAACATGTTGTTGTTATGACTACACCACAGGTTGCGGCACCAGAAATTGGCCCTTTGCCAAGCGCTTTCTTAAGTGCGTCAGATGCAAAGCTATTGTCCTTCTTGGTCTCATGTTCTTCCTGTAAGTTCAGAGGGTTACTATAGTCACAAGAGACGTGACCGTCAGAAAGGATCGGGGTCTGTTTACATCCACTAGTCAAGGTCTCCCAGGGTTGTTGATCAGGAACTGGTTGCATGCATAGGCTTTCCATGTCTATCAGCGGTATTTTATCTTACCCGAGACACATATTCTAAGAAGTCTCAGTTTTACGTCCTGTAAAAAGGATATAGCATCAAAAGGAAATTCTTTAGACAGAAAGTTGTCCAATGGCTATGACGTCATGTTCCAGTTCGCCATTTGTTTTTATTCTGTAGTAATTAATCAAACTGTCTCAGATCGGTGAAACTCAGGTATTATCGTGCAGTGTAAAACAATACAAAACAGACTTACAAAATGTCAAAGGTTACAGTGTCATGTTATAGAACATTCTCGACAACTCGCAACAATATCTGAACAACTCAATTTCATCCCCAGAGACTTGACATATGTTGAAGGGAAACACCCTTTTTAATGTAACATAGGGTTCCTGTTGATGCAGTTGACGATATCTATATACATGTTTGTCTACAACTTATACCCAAGACGTTTTGTTTTGAGTGTCTTTTGTCAGACGAAGAATGACAAATTTACTCCGAAAATGTCAAATGTTCGTTGTCATGGAATGAGAAGTACAAAACACTTAGCAACCTAATGGGACCACCTAATGTGTTTTGTCTTGTGTGGCTTTTCAAAGTATGACCTTAGGGTATGAAGGGTCCATAAAGGGGTTAAAACATTCTGAAATGTCCATGAAGGGTTAAGGTAGGAGAAGGGGAAGGAATCCACAGAGGTCCACATATAAAGGGACTGAGAGAAAGAAACTTGGAAATTGTAATCACTTCACAATTTTGACCCCTGTGCATAAATGCACTGGGCAATGTACAGGGGGCGAACTTGAGAAGAGAAAATTCCCAACTTTCGGTCTCTATGAGATTTCTTGCTCCCTCTTCTACCTAAACCATTTTTACAATGTTTTCACTCCTCTTAAATCTTGAAAATTGACACTCCATGTATGAACAAATGTGAGCAGAAGACTCAGACTGCTATTAATTTTTGTAACAGCCAGAAATTTGTATCGACTGCAGTAGCCATGCAATCTATGATAACTTCCTGGAGTTCCCCAGCAAACTTCAATTCTAATCACCTCAACCTCGTACATCAGTCTGAAATTATGTCAGGCTTTCGCCAACAAATCCAAGGTCATAAACTCAATGTGACGCTAATCTCGAATAATGACTTTAATCATACTTATCCATGCTTATCACGTCACAAGCAATACATCATTGTCTACAAACCGTGTGAAGAGGAAAACGAAAACTGGTTGAATACACCGATGTGCATGTCACTGCAACAAAAAAACACACATCGCCAGTGCGCTTTAGCAGCAAGTCTCCAACAGATTTTTTATTTGCCTATAAAGAATTTTATTATGTATTTTCTTTATTCAACATGTTCAAAGTTTCTCACAGCACAGTCTGCCAAAATGATTGTTGCAAGATGAAATTTCTACGTCATTAGATTTAAGTATCCTGCTTCAGTGCAAAAGGTCGGTTCATAAACAAAGGTGTCGTAAAGAACATGTGATTGATGACTCTCCGCAGCTGAATCATACGACTCGCAAATTAAAATTGTAGACAATAAAATCTTTATGGGCGCCAACGAAGCAGAACCGGGACCGATTTGATATGATGCGGTATACATGCAGCTGAGCACATGGTTCAGAAATCAATACATATACTAATTATACAACACAAGAACGCAAGTACATTAAAACATGGTTGATTTTGATCCACAAATACTTCAGGGCTGTTTCGGAAATGATACTATCGTAGATCGCATGTTGGGCAGACGCATTGAATCACACTCGCTGATGGAAACAAGAGATGGAGTCATCACTATATATACTCTAGTTTCACCAATCTAGGACCATTTTTGTTCATGCTAGACACCAAAATTGAACACAAGGTCATTGATGCCCATTCGACATGTTTGATTTGGATAGACATTGGGTTGGCAACACCTATATTCCTGATGGTCCTGAGGTCAACAAATTTACAGAAACTAAATATTCCTACCTCCACAGATCTTTAGATACGAGAATTTGAAACCTAACTTGAACGTTGAAAAAAACGTTGAAATTCATTAGTAAAAAATTCTACCTCATCATACAGAATAGTAGAAGGGCAATTTTGGTGAAAACAGGTGAAGAGGAAAAAAATCGAGAGGTCAAAAATGCCCATGTTTCTTTGCAATTTGTTATTCATCTACAAAGGTTTTACAATGATTTAGGATAGTGTTCAGGGACTTCTTTCACCTTTTTATTATTTAAGTGGCGGGCTCCTTCTTCGCTTAAATGATGTGGTGCCTATACGTCAGGATAAGCAATCGACGCCATCAATGTGGATGGTAGTGGCGATAGACTGCTCTCAATGTGGCTGAAGACCATAGTCACTTGGCCCATAAACCCAATTCGTGCCTAAACGTAGTCAAACACCAAAATGCTTGTTACGCCTTCGAGGAGGAATACTCCGCGGAGAAAAATTCCTCCAAGTGTAGAGCCAACGCCGATAAACAATTTTTTTCCAACACTGCATTTCAAGAACCCTCAGTAATATCAACCTACTCAAAACGATGAAAATAAGAAGCAAAACTAAATATATCTTCAAAATGTTATATTTCGTCTCAGTTATCACAAATGCAGGCAATCTTTCTCATTTATTCCAATATAAGGACTATAAATATCTCCTGCTAGCCCACCCGAATCGAGAATTTCTCTTTTGTATGATATAGCTTGGTAGTCCCTTGACCTTCAAAACATCTATACCACTGGCTAATTCTGGAAGCTGACTAGACTTTTTATGAATGTCATATTTTTTTAATATAAAGATCATGCTAGATAGTTTCAGTGTTACAAAATCATGAGGTACATGTATGTTGTATGTTGTAGAACTTGACTGCACTGCACAATATGCGCAAATTGACCAAATCATTTTATCACCATCAAGTTTGAAAAGTTCAACCCAGTTCATCAAACTTCTGGACTCCCAGTGCAAAGGTCTACTGACCCGAAACTCCCTAGATAACCATAAACCATGAAAAATTTGCTCATTGACTCGGCAATTGACTAAATATTGCATTTGCTGCCAAAGTTGAAAATTGCAGGACTTGCAGTATCCAAAATTTCAGTGGCAAACAGACGACAGGCTCCATATCCAATACTGAAAATGCGCTATTAACAAAACAACAACAACACACGCCCTAAGCCATTAGGACTTTTTCTTGCCAATAAAGCACTGACAAAGGTCTCTCCCAGGCAAGCCGTGGTGACATTTCTAAAGATTGTTCGGAGTTAAAAATATGCCACCACGTCATAATGTGCTGTCACTCTGATCCGGTTGGTGCATTTGTTAATGAACACCAAACCGCTATCCTCTCCCACACACTCCATCAGTACGCCCTTCTTAAAAATAACCATCGATGGAGCGACCTTTAGAAGTCACCCATTATGTGTCCGACTCTTAAAAAATTTGCTTTTAGGACAGTGCTCTACATGTATACCCGAGAAAATGGAAAATATCTGGTTTACCCATAACTGCGCGAGGTTCTCGATTTCCATATACGTACATGTATATAGTATTACATTCGTGAAAAAACATATTTTGTTCTGGAATCACCAATATGACATTCTTGCATGCTTTTTTACTTTCCAATTTTTCCAAGTCTGTTTTTTTGTTCTGTAGATGTCGCTTTGGTCAATTTGTTAGTAGCTATCAGCTTGCTATATTATGCTCTGGTTACAAAATGAAATGGCCAGGGCCATTGTGCTCACCTCATGTGGAGGAAAGATGGATAAAGAGCATGGTATTGTGTCATGTAGTGTTAGGTTTGATGTAGGTCCAAGCAATTACAATTTCCCCAAAATGGCCAATTTACAGTACATTCGACCTCTGTGACCTTGAAAAGTAGGTCAAATCAAAGAAGACCCGGGTGACACATTGAATGGTTGTTAGAATTAGATGTACCTATGATATAAAATTGGTGCCAATCGGGCAAGTCATTACTAGGAATAATGGCATTTTGAAGAATTTAGGATTTGGCCCCCTCCCTGGAGGCCAAACGGCAAATCAGATCGCACCAAACTTCGGTACCTGAGATCACCTGACCAAGGGGTACATGTGTACTTAATTTGTGATCAATAGTCATTGCAGTTAAGAAACGTGCCATAGTTACGGCCTGACGGCGAATTTACGCTATTTGACCTCTGTGACCTTGACAAGAAGGTCAAATTAAAAACCTGTGTGACATATACTGTATGGTGGTTAGATGTACCCATGATATCATATTGGTGGCAATCGGGCAAGAAGTTAAGGAATAATCACATTTTTAAGGTTTTTGGATTTTGCCCCCTGGTGGTCAAGTGGTGAATCATATTGGACCAAACTTCGGTCCCTGAGATCACCTGACTAAGGGGTAAATGTGTACCAAATTTGGTATCAATAGTCATTGCAGTTTAGAAACGTGCCATCGTTACATCCTAAAGGCCAATTTACACCATTTGACCTCTGTGACCTTGAAAAGGAGGTCAAATCAAAAACCCGGAGGATATATGATGCACCTTTGCTAGAAGTACCTACCATATTTTTTTCAAAATTTCCCGACTACTATTAAGGGAGATATTGCATATTTTCACTTTAACGTTTGGCCCCCTGGTGGCCAAACAATGAAACGAATCGGACCGAAACTTGGTCTCCAAGGTGTCATTACATAAGGGTACATGTGTACCAAGTTTCAACTCAATAGCTCTAAGCTCTAACAGTTACGAAACGTGCCCTGCTAACGGACGACGGACGACGACGGACGACGACGACGACGACGACGACGACGACGACGACGACGACGACGACGACGACGACGGACGACGGACGCCACGGTATGGGATAAGCTCACCTCTGCTAAGAGGTGAGCTAAAAATGTCATCTCTAAATTAAATTCAGATATCAAAATATTTCAAGTGAATAATTTGACTGTCAGTTACTAAACTCAAAAATTATCAATAAGACTGTGATGTGTAATCGCAGGCTTTGCCAGCTTACACCTGATTTGATCAATGTCAGTAGGTTATCCATTACCATGGCGACAGTTTTTCGATTCCCGCAGATTCGATTTTAGAGTGTTATCTAAACTTAAAGGTCATAGCACTTCGGACTCCTTGAAATAGACCGATATAAGTCTGGTCGAAAATTAATTTGTATTGTATAAAAGTGTTGGTTTGATCATTATTAGAGTTTTATAGCAATATAGCAGTACTAAAATTAAAGGTCATACATAGATTTTCAAACAATGTTTCTTCTTTTTGTAATTACATGCACTCCCGTTACATGTATACATTAGTTTTTCTCTTTTGACATGTTTGATAGTGCATACATGTAGGTGCCAAACGGATGGTGCAAGATGCAAGGTGCAACGTCCCTGGAAGTTCTATATACATGTAGCTAGACCCAAAGAAATGTAAAAGAGTTCTCCATTTTTATTGAATATATTGTGTTTTGTCAAAGTTTGCCGATAAAATCTTTTTCATTTCTAGACTTGTTATCATAGCGAATCGATGCGAATCATTGAAATATGATCGTATCTGATGAATTTATTCATCAAATCTAATATTGTCCATCAGAAATGTTTCCAATAATCTGATGTAAAACAGCGACTTTAAAATTATCAGCGTTGTTATCGGGATTTAATGTTAGCTGCATGCTAGATAGAATTGGCAGAATCCATTAAAAGATTCTGTCTATCACTATGGTGATAGACAGTGTTTTTACCGTAATTTTTAATAGGGTTCTATTTGTAGCATAAAGGTCAACAACCCTGAACCTGATGGTCTTATACTCCCTTCAACGTCGCCAATGTTAATCTTGATGAGATGCAAAAACCTTGGTGGTCAAGTTGAAAGGTCAATCCCAGGAGGAGAAATCAATCTACAAATCAATGATACTAAAATTGCTTTTACGGAGCAACGAGGACACACAAACAGTCAGGAATAGTTTAAAATTGCATCTTTCTTGATTTGTCAGAGGCAGCTATGTAGCGAATGTTTAGGACCTCAATCAGAAGCTAAACTGTATCCACCTCAGACAGGTCTCAAGCCAAACAGATCCCTAGTTAATAGCACTTGTCTATTTAATGAAGAGTGAGAGACAGAGCCGTATCAGCTACCCGTTCATTACCCTTCTGATTGGCCACTGATTAGAAAATCATCGACTCTTTTCCAGAGCGTTCATAAAAATGGCATTAGTATCCTAGAGCTGCAGGCTTTGCATGGTGTTACCGTAATGGATGAGATATTGTCATGCAGGCGCGATGGTGACAGTGTTCCCTGACGACGACCAGGTCCAAAAGTAAAATCAGCGGTCTAGACAGTTTCCTCTGGTGCAATTTTCTTCGAGGAATTGATACCGCGAAGAGTTGCGATGGCCTAAAGGTTATCACCTGTCATGTTCAATCCTTCGCCATTTGGGCTTAAAACCCAGGCTCTTTAGGTCCGTCAGAAGAGATAACAACCAAAATCAGTTGAATCTGTGGTGTCAATGCCAAGGCAACTAAAGGACCCTGTGTGGACTCTATGTAAATCCACCTTACAGGAACAGCACTGTAATGACTATTGAAAGAAATGACCCAAAATATTGAGCAGTGACAAAACCCATTACTTCAAGTAACTTTGAAGTGATGGGCTTTTGGTGCTGTTCAGGTCAGAAGCAGTTGAAGTACTTATGTTAACCAAGGCAATTTGCAGAAAAGGCTTTTAAGAGTAATATTCTAATGGCGACTTGTCACACAATCACAGACAATTACGTTTTAGCAGCTACAGCCGTTTGTCAGGTGACTCATTTACCTCCAATTATGGAGAGAAAAAGCTCCACTTTGCCGACACGCAAGAGGACGGGGCATGCCGTTCTAATGGAGAACTGTGAAACATTGGTAAGAACATGTAAAATGACTTTTCAGGAACTTAATAATAATAGTTTAGTTCTTATACAGTGCTTTTCCAGGTAGCTCAAATTGCTTGTGTGATACCATATTATCACCCCGGTCTCCACCGAAATCAATCGGGGTTTCAAGGAGCAACCAAGGCGTTCACTTGAACCCGACTAGTAGGGGAACCAAGCAGTGACTCGGCTGGGAGTCGAACCCACGACCTCTTGATCATGAGGCAGACTCTCTTCCACAGCACTGCCCCTGCCCCGAATTATGATAACAGTCAACAGCATTCTCTTACATCCAATTAAAGAAAGTAAGAAAACCCTTCCTACATGATTTGCCGACTGAAATCTGAGAACCGTCACAGTCGGGAACAATATCCAGTAGTACCACTTCCAGGATTGAATGACAAATTGCCTAGCATTTGTGGATATTTTGGTCCCATTAGAACGACGTATGGATTATCTTTCATATTTACAACCAATTCTCTATATTGGTAATATGCCAACAAGACTTGGGCTGGGGGAGTTATCAGAATTGATTGATGGAATGCAAGTATTTTATAGATGTGTCTTTTGGGGTTGTCGAGAACGTGGTCACTCAATTCCTGGACTGGGATGGAGACGTGGCATTATAAAGCCTGGATGAGACTGAGGCTAAAACAGTTTCCGTCTTCTTCTAAGACATGATACTGTGACTTAATGCTGGGCTACTTTGGTGTTCTTGGATGAAATATAAAATACATAAATCCTTGCTATACAGCAATCTTCACTAGGGAGCAGGGCTAAAGCACTTGAGCTTGGGTCTGGTCTTGAGGAAGTATGATAAAACCATCCATATCAACAACAACATCTCACATGATCGCTTGATGCCATTCAACATGTTTATTTTGGATAGGCAATGGGTTGGCAATACCAAGTTGTCTGATGGTCATGACATCATGTTCCATCTTGGCCTTAGTAGTTTTGATTTCGTAGTAATTTATCAACCTGTTCAATCGGTGAATTACATGTAGAGTATCTGAAGAGAGCAAACCGAGTCAGTTGTCAGTGACCATGCATTGACATGGCCCAGACATTCGACATCACTTCCAACAAAAGTTACACGTAGAAGCTTCCACAGAAATATCTTTGAAATCAACCAAAAGATTAATAACCAGACACACAAATCAGATCAAAGATATACCAGCATTGAAGAGATGTCATAGCCTTGGGCAACCCAGTATAATTGCTAATATCTCCCTTTGCCTTTATTGGACCTAAAGGCCAAAAGTAATGAGGACAAAATCACCAACAGTTCAACCACTAGCCTATGAGTAGCTGTCAAAGAAATCTGTCGGAGATTACCCAAATCGCTGAAAAGCTTTGGTTGGAGACTGATTCAGACACTGGCGCCCCTGGCACAGCCGTCCTATTAACACTCCTGACCACTTCCTGGCCAAAAGTAATTGAAAACGCAAACCTCACACCAGACACTTCGACTCTGATAGTGTCATGTCAACCGACTTCTTACAGAACGGCCTCCGGCTGGAGACAACTTCTAAGCATAATTACTCCAGTTCTGTCAGTGCAGTCATGGTTCTTCATCAATGAGTTTCCTTAAACTTGTAATGTTGATTCCCTGTAGGTCTCCAGAGTTGATATTGACCAATCGACCAATCATGCCAATGTTTCGTATAATGGAACATAGTAAACCTCTTGTCCAATTTGTACTTGTGAAAAATTTCCAAGACAGTCCACTATACGTCTTCTTTGTTATATCTTGGCTGAATTTGTGCACTAGCTAACACCAACATAACAAATTCAATGGACTCTTTCTTCCTGTAGTACAACGAGAACGCCATCGGCCACAGTGGAAACAAGACCCTTCTCCCTCAGAAGCCATGCAGGCCTGTTACCTTTGAACGAAAAAAGAACTGAACACAGCATCCTAACTATTACCTCTGTCTCCTGGAGAACAGAAGAAGCTTGAACCCCATGGTGCTTTCCTTGTAATGATCAAAGCGACCAACAACCAGTGCCAAAGGAGAAACATTCCGACAAAACTAAATACCTGTCGCTTAAACATGTTAGACACCACTTGTCGCGCAATGAATAATGCATTCAATCTGTAACTACAGCTGGTGCGCCAAGAACGTCAGTGTCAATATTCCAAGGAACATCAGTTTTCCCAGAAGAGGAAAGGTTTCTATCTTTTCAGTGGATCTTACAGTGCTTTCATATTCTGGGAGTCACACGGCGTCCGCTGGACACCGATTCTGGTCTTCTCTCACTCTGAATTTGGCACAAGAAACAGATGGATAGCACAAATCTGACAGCCATTTGCAAGCGTCATCCATTCAGCAGGATTGCAGAGATTTGCTGTCACTTGGTCACATCTTCTTGGTGAGGATTTTGTACTGACATCATCTAATCATCTCCAATGATGTTGGCTAAATGACAGCGGGATTAGGTATGATATCCATGGTCACATCAAACCTTATTCAGGTGATTTTCCCAGGATGGAATCACGCAATCGAAGAACTGTTTCAAAGCAGCCACATCTGTCTGGTACCACCTCCACGAAACGGAATGGACAGACCAATTAGAAGGACACTTGACACTTACTGGGGAAACCTAACGAAGAAACACCACTTAAGGCCAAGAAACCCAACTGGCACCAGAACCGAAGTGCACATAGACACGCTTATCCTGCCTTGGAAGAGGTACTCCCTGAACAACATCTAAGCGCAGAATGAACGTTGCAAAGAACTGGTGAAAACAACACATTTCTATTGATATCGTTGACATTTCTCGAACCACTGTGTAGAATAGCAACAAGAATACAACCTGTCACTATCAAGAGATCGATACGAGAATAGACTGGGATCTGTTGCATCTATCCAATAGCTCAGGATCATGGCAATCAAGTACATCATATATAGCCACACTGAGAGGTTTGTAGCTCTAAACGATGGAAAGCATGTATTGCTGGGATCTGTAGTGTCTATCCGATGTCTTAGGCACGTGTCCAGAGGTTCATGGATAACAGTCTTGAGGGGATGAGGGGATAGCAACTGTATACATTACTCTCTCATGGACACACTTGAGAGGGACTCTAGAGAGCCTTGTGCATCATTGGGTATCATATGCACAGCACAGATGATCTCTTTGATTTCTACATAGTGTTTCTTTCATCCAATACTCCACGCGACAAGAACTAAAATGATTTGATGACACTGTTCCTCTACTGCTTTCAATGGCATAAATGGCCTCGAGTCGGTAATCATATCATTTTAAGTCTTTCAGTGCATTTCTTCTTGCAAGATTTTGTGACAAAAACCTTGTCAAAAGAGAGCCTCAAATATGTTAGGCAAAAATTCTGCACTCAAAGCGAAGCATTTTAGAATATCTTCCATCCCAAAATTACTGTGTGCTACCTCTCAGTATAATGTAGCATGTGGATTGTTCAGTGATGTTACCAAAAAGTACTGATTTCTTCCATGAATTACGAAAATAAAAATTCACGAATATTTTGCTGTTAACAGTAATAGCCAGGAGAATATGCCGGAACAGTCTGTCTGTGAGGATGGATACAAACACCTTTCAGAGTATTTGGTCGTCTTTAATTCTAAAATTACAGTCTCTATGATACGCTGCTGGATCAAACGAAGGTATCCTAGGCAACTGTCTATAATGTCCCCAATGGAGATCTCCGGCATGACTTGGTGATGTACAATGTACGTCTCTGTATTGTTCACGAAAGTTTCTGATGTAGTTGTCACCATGCCCTCAACAGAACAGATTACTGATAAAACCAAGAATGAAACAAACAAAATGAAATGAAATCACTGAAATGAAAACTGTCTGGTCAATTTCGAAACTCTGATATCTAAATGGAATTTTGTAGCTGACAATGATGCAACTATGCACCATACAATACTTTTATGGATTTTATTTGCCAATACAAATTAATCATAAAGATAGAGCACCATATTGGTCCAAACTTCTCAACTTACTGATCTACTTCATTTCCTTGGATGCATTTCACGGGTCTTAAATTTCATTTTGTTTCGATGACTTGGGAATTCATTTGGTGCAAAAGCTCACATTACAAAGCCTATACTAATGAAAGTGAAGAAGACAATTTCAAGAATCCTGGGGGACCATGATGCTCTTGCATTGACAACTGCACACATACCATGTCCATCCATCCATCCATCCGGAAGCAATTGGGCAGAATTTGATTACAGGCATACTTCAAACACTTACAACCCCTGCATGAACACGAATCCCACATGCATATCAATTACTTTATGTTCTTGCCACATATATTGGAAAACAGGTGGGCAGATATTGACATTATAGAAAATGTACTCCTGCATTCGATAAAATCGATGTACATAGGTATTTTAGAGGAGGTCATAAATGAAATCTGTAGGGATAAATGAATGCCAACCTTTATAGCGATGATCATTGTATTGGATTTGTGTCTAGTATTGTCAGACTCAAAGCTAGTACAAGGAACAACAAACAATGAAGGACGTTATTAAAAATGTGTTTGAAATTGTACTTGCATTGTCTGACCTTTTTGAGACGCGATCTGAGAGATTACGTGATGGGGTGGATAAAAGAAATGCTAATACGACATGTAGATTTTAATCTTCTTACCTATTAATCTGTCGTTGCAGATACCATATTGCAAATATGACACCAAAAGTTGTTAAGGGTTTGATGCCATACTTGTCTTTGTCTAAAATTATATTATCATATAGTTCTTTTTTTCAGAAGCTGCTCAGAATAATGAATATGCAATGGGCGATGTTAACACTGCCCCCCCCCATCCTCCCCCACTCAGGGATCAACACTAATTTAGTATCAAGCCAGTGCTTGTACCCATATCACAAAATGACCCCTCCCCTGTCTTGGGGAATGCAAACTAAAATCTGAACTCCCTACCTTGGGGACTATGTATAAAGTGACAGTTCAGCTAGAAGGCATTTTTTAAGGGAAAAACTACAAACACTACACACTTTCTACTTGTCCATTGAACACATTTATTAAGCCAAAGTTGCATTAACTGCCTACATCAATGCCAATATCGCGGAAAATTGGTGTTGAATGAAAAAGGTCCTCTTTCAAAAAGATGGAACTCAAGATGAGCCCTGAAATTGGAACACGCACGCGGCCCCTTCCGTATCTGATTGGGGAGGGTGGGGAAGTCATCAAATCAGACAGGTAAACAGTGCAACAGTGGTGTTATTGGGTACAAACTGCAGACAGTTGTTACATATCCTAAGTAATGCAATGCCTAAGACAATACCATTTAGAGGTGTGGCAGTCAGTATTCGGCAATAAGACACCATTAGTACGTAATCCATAATGTGTTCATAAACTACCAAGGAATAATAACGTCGCCTAACTAATTGGAGATGATTGCAAGAGCTGCATTGTGGGCAATTATTAGGTAGCCTTTGTCGCAATAAAGGAAATTTGATGATGTGGAATGTCGAAGAAGATGACGTCGAAGAAGGTGATAACACAGTTCAAACTCTAATCGATATTATTCTTTTAGAATAATAATCAGTGCCTAAGTACATGTTCTAAACTATTGTTATTCCAAAAAAGTCAATCTTTTCCCTCTCAGTTGATTGCCCTGATTTGTTGGAATGTTGCCCTCTCAAAAAACCCTGATGTCGTCCCATCCGTGTTTATCTTTTCATTGTAAACAAGTTGTTTTATCACTTTGCCTTCCCAGCTCAGTTACAGCGCAACCCTGAATGAATCTATATGTCATCAACCACACTCGGGACGTCTACCCTAGGTAAATCTACACACCGAGCTCGCAGTCCCGGGAACAATTAATAAGCCATCAAATATTGACTGTCGGTCGTCTATCAAACTAGGTAACAACCGGTGGGATACCGTTTTTCGCGGAAAATGTCTCTTAAGAGTGGAAGGTGTTGATATCGGTCACCCATGAACATTGCTGAACGTATCACCATGAAACTGCTGGGATTAAAACTGTCTTCCTCTGGCTGTTTGATGGCACCACCGGGGGCCCAGCAGATAAAAGAGCCCAACCTACTACGTGCAACAAGTCATGTAGAACAACCAAACCATTCAACTGAACACACCAAACATCGCCAAACTTGTTAACCAAGGCCTCCATGCCTGAAATTAACGTATGCTGGATTCGGCGGTGCAAAAGTAATGATGAAATCGATGGGATAACGTCACGGGCATCTGGTCAACCTGTCTGTGACTTGTGTTGGCGATGATCTGCCTGAGGGATTGGGAGGAAATCTTTTGGGGAGGGAAGGAAGGATGTGGGATAGACTCTAATGATGTCTGGTCCAGAAGGGCATGAGAGGTATCAAATGAAATCGCATCAGGGTGTGGTTACCCTTTGAGCCGTTGGTTAGGGTTGGGGGAATTTGCTTTGGTTCTTACCACCTGTTATGGTGGCTGATCGGAATGGCCATCACGTGATATTATTTTTTCGATTTCAAATGTATCTGGGAATTCCGAAATTTTTACCACAGAATTCCAACATTTGATCTCTATCTGACTTTCTATCTCAAAATTCTGACTCCCGATTTCTTACCTCAGAATTCTGACTTTTTATCTCAGAACTTCGACTTTTTCCCATGGAATTCTGACTTAGGAACTTAAGGGTAAGCTTACCTAACTATATCTAATGGTTTCGGCATCAACAATCACCTTGAATATGGCGATCAGGTATTAGCATGACATGATCGTCCGCTGCTCAAGCTGCACGCAACTGCTCAACAGCAAAGAACAATTCTAAACTTCATATTACAATATACCACACACCAATGCCCTCTAAGCATATCAAAATTTAAATCGTTCTGGCGCAAGATCCAACTGATTTAATCAAAATGCCATTAAGCGCTAATAAATCATTAAAGTCACCATAATTAGATTTAAATCAGACTACTTTGAAATGCAAATTTTATCCTGCCGCTCACATATTTATATTCACCATAAGTGTACGTTCAGTTATAAATTTGTGACACATGGCATGGCAATCACTTGAATCTCAATGCCTTTGAATCATGCTGAGGTCGTAAAGCATTGAGCACACAGAGGTAAATATATGTCTGCATGCTCAGTCGATCAGTCATTCAATCAGTCGCAGTGGTCTATAAAATCCTACATCTTTACGGAACAATTATTGTCTCATTTGCAAGCCTCAGTGGCTTCAGGGAGTCACTGGTCCAAGCTTCTTGCTCGGCGGAATTATACATAATCCAAGGACATGAAGGAGTATTACACAATCAGGAATAGTCAGCATTCTTGCATGTCACTACAGCGGGCAATATGAATACATCACGTCAAGCCATAAAATATTGGAAATTATTTGTCAGATAAAAACATTATTTCATGTGGCTTGGCAAAAGATATTTATCGCGCAGCTGGTAACGAAACATCAATAAACATAAATCATTATCAATTCCATTACCAAATATCAAAACACCATTCTATTCCCAACAAGACTTATCAAATCTGCCATGATACATGTGCAACGTTTGTATAAGAATACAATGTCTGCATTCAGTATTAAAAATATCTGCACTCAAAACTGCAACAGCTGGCTTAACAACACAATGATGTACTGTCAGACTCTTCAATAACTTATCCCTGTTCAGTTTGGAGTGTAGTTAAGCATTGTTCAAGGGCCTGATGAATTTATTGACATCTTTTGTGGTTGTATTAAGCAGGCTTCGATCCTGTTATATTCATATTCGACATGTTTCAAATGTAAAATAGATACATATTGATCTTCATGCAATGTTCGGAATGCTGCATTAACATAGCGATAAGTTTTTCCATGAATGTTAACATTTCTAGAGACGATTTTTGTGGGAGGAACCTCCCCAAAGCTTTTCCTCATTCCTTTTCACGTGTCTATTTTACCTGCAGACAGACAATCATTTATTGCTTATTGCAGGCTACTGCAATAAAAATCTCAAGACTAGATGTACGAATCTTACAAAATGATTGCCATGCTTATATAAAGGAGTTACAATACACTAACATCATTTCAGTATAATTTTATTAGCTAGGAAGACTAATCCCAAGGGAACTACATCTAACTTGTATCAGGTTTATGGCCCATTTATTGGATATGCCAATACAAATTATGTTTAAATTCCATAGTCATCTTCACTGTCCATTCTCTTGGTTATGAAGCACATCAAAATTTGATAAGTAGCCATTAAGGTGTGTGCGTGTTATACCTGAAATTTTATGAGAGGATGATGTTCAATAATTCATATGAAAGCTTTTACTCCAGCAGTATACCCCTATTAGGAGCGATGGTGCTTCATTATTGATAAAGGTACTGGGGCAACATAATTCAGCCTGTAAAATTGCTGGTCTGGAATACTGCATCTGGTAAAATCGCTGGTTTGGGGTTCTGCCCAGGCCAGATACCAATATCTGTTTCATTTGATGCACCGTGTAGGTTAAAGATAAAACACAGACGTACAAAGGAATAACACCCTGCTGCAAACAGGACTGCCCGAATGGCAAGAATCTTGGCCACCATGATTTTGTCCTCCATGGCATAATAGCACTGTCAGCAAATCTCGGTTGAGGGCTATTTTAAATATTCTTCATGAAGCTTTCTCTATGTAGTCTCAAGGATGTGTTAATGTTACAAATTGCGTATGACAGGGTCGCTTCATTCTAAACTTCAAGAGGTATTTCCAACAGCCCAAAGAACTAAAATTGCCCAAAATCTGCATTTCTGGACCGTACTAGAAAAAGCATCCATACCTACTACAGCCTACAAGAGAACAAAGTAGAAGAACTGCTCCCAATGAATCTGAATGAATGTCACACCTCGATTTCTTTCCAAATCCCTTTGGCCGCTGAAATTTATTATTCTCTCCACACACCCGCTAAAGAAAGCATCCTCCTTGCATCGCCATTAGCATTGTTGGCGAAGGGCTTCCTGCCAAGGGCTATTGATCTATTCTTCATGAAGCTTTCTCTCAGTGATACAAGTGGCCAAAGAGTTCTCTCCAGATCTCAGTTGGAAATATGCATCACTTTGATTGCGCATTCAATAAAAGTTTCACGTAAAGTGAATACTGATCAACAGTGATCAAGCAAAACTATGAATTGTGAGCAACAGTTTGATTGGTTTTCATTTGACGCTTGCCTCCTAATATAAGACTAAAAAGAAAGAAGACATGGGAATCTTGCAACGACATTGAAGCAAGAAGGAACAAATAGATACAGTGAAGAAGGGTTGAATTGACCATGGCAGGTAAAAAGATGCATCTGATTCAATATACCATCGAAGGTCAATGAGTTCAAAAGGTGCACCTCAGACAATGGTGCGCTATGAACAGACAGATTTCATGGAGCTCTTCAGAGGTATGTGCAAAGGCTACAGAGGGAATACCTCTAGGAGTTCAGAATCTTAACATGGTTTTTGTGTTGTTTCGGAAGGCTTTTGGGCAAAGACAGGCAGCTGGAAGAGGGGATGAGGTGCCAGAAAACTGACGCAGATCTACGTTGGATGCCGCTGAAGAGGTAAACCTCGCAGACATGGATCTATGTCACTTGGTGCTTAAGAGCGTATTCTTGAATGAATAATAATAACATACATAATGAGTCTTTTATGTAGCGCAATTCCGTGACACTGTAGTTCTCGCTCAAAGCGCTTTGGGATATCATATTATTACCCCGGTCTCCACAGAAATCAATCAGGAGTTCCAAGGCGCTCACTTGAACTCGACCAGTAGGGGAACCAAGCAGTGTCTCGGCCGGGAGTCGAACCCACTACCTCCTGATCATGAGGCCGACTCTCTTCCACTGCGCTACTGCTGCCCCATGTGGAACCGTATCTGCTGCCATTTGTGATTGACTGGTGAACTCCCAAAGTACATTGTACTAGACCATCAACCCTGAGACATCATCCATCAGTAAGCTAGTACATAATTTTCCTCCTTATGCTGATTGCGTTAACCACTCAGGATTGACCACAGTAATTAATCCTGCTTGTTGACGCTTGATAATTGGCCAGTCTCACCTGATGATTTATATCATTCAAGTCACAGTAGAGCAGACTGCATGCTGTCTGTGGTTAGAAACCAGAAACAAACCAAACAGTTTAATATAGAGTGTATTTTGGGTTTTTTCCAATTCAGCATCGGCAACTGACAAATAATCTCATTGACTCATTAATCATAGCAAATGATTTACATCACCCCCCTTGTAGGGTTGAGTGGCGTAATTCCTGTCCAACACTGACCACAGCCCCTGACTGATGCTGCCCAATGACCCAAGATGAAAGACCAGTCTAGCCCAATGATGGATGCTGTTCGTGTCATCAAAGATCAGATTCGCAATCTTTCATTCCGACTCTGCTACACCCAGGTTATGGTGCTTGTTTGGCAAAGGGTGTGGTGTAGAGATTGGGTGCTTCAACTGCAACATAACTTCCTCTTCTTTTTCTTGTTTCTGAATTTTTGTGATGCTCGCGAGACAGTCAGTCCATTTTCAGTAACGATATCCATTGTCCAGGAGAGTTCTCCCGTAGATCCCCAGAGCTTTGTAGTCAGGGAAGTGCCCTTGGCCAGTTAGCCTTGGAAGTGAAGATGCCTCAAATTTGCATTTGCCTACAACATAATCTAATTTTCCTATAGTCAATCGTGACATCACTCATCAGAGCCAAACCCTGACAACTTAAATGATTTTCGGTTGGATACTGTCTACATTTCAGCAGTCTAGCTGAGAGGGTTACGGACAAGTCACCCACCTCCCCTCATCACCCACTCCAGATGCTCCAAGGATATGACTGTGTGACCTCCTAAGTGCGCACGCCATGACATGCAGAGTGATGTACACCCTAATCATATTCTCGCATCACTGTTTTTCTATTACACGCTAACTGACCCACAAATCCCTATTTAATTAATTTCCTATGAAGACGGCAATATGTGCCAATTTATGGTTGAACTTTATGCCAATGCATAACATGAGCAAGATTCATGATCAACGCTGCATTCGAAGCCACATCGGTGGGGAATTTGTTTCCCCTTCCCCTTAAAGGCCCCTTCCCTTAAAGGGAGACTATAGGCAGGAGCCAGGTATGTCAAATTAGGTTACATGATGTTGCTTGTTACAGCCCTCTCTTGTCAGAATTCGATACCGAGTGCCAGATAAGATGATGTAGCACTGATTCCACATTCGTAGTCTTCATCATTCAGCAAGTTTGCATGCAAGATAACTGCATTACGGCATTTTGTAAACAGCATTTTCTATTTTCCTGAGCCACCAGTAAATATGAATGGGATATCCCCTTGATAGAAAGAGTACCCCACTGCGTAGAAATTGCACGTAATTCAACTGAAATATAGTGAAACTCGAAATATAGCTTGTATAGTTTGCATTCATTTCCAACCAACATCACATTTTGTGAGTGATATTATTCTACACGATTGTGCAACAGATGCCTCATAATACATGACTCAGAGGTTAAAACACATCACAAATTTCTATCAATTACAAAAGTATAGATTTCGCATCGATATTCCATATCAAGCACACCAGCGCATGAAGTCACAGCCTACGGACCTCAAACTGTTTCACATGTATGGATTATTTGTCAGTGTGATGTTGAGATGAATTTAGATTATTGATGGCCGCGGGTCATGATATTTAGGAGATTGAGGTGGTGATCTCAATTCTCGATAAGGGCTTTAACCTTTCAAATGATAACTGTCCGCAGCAAGTGCTGGCAGTATCGATGGCACCTCTGGAAGACTGATATCCATTTCGCGATGTCCACAAGTGCACAGAGCGGTGAATATTTATGTGCTGTATTATAGCGTCTATTGGACTGAGCCAAGGTGCTGATCCATGGACAGGGTAAGGTATTTATCCTTTCAAATGATAGACGTCCACCGCAAGGGTAAGCAGTGGATGGCTGAAATAAAACACTGTGTTGAGTGCTGAATGTCAACTAGGAGATTATTAGCTCTATAAATGTTGGGTGATCTGTAATGTAGAAGGAAACCGGAGACCCTGGAAGAAACCTACAACATCAGAGGAGGCCTCTTTAATATCTATTGCATGAAGAAGTACAGTGTGCTAAATACGTGATGGATGCTGATGATACGTGTAAATTTCAACATCGGTCTTTATACCACTGCACTACTCTGACACCTCGAAGAGATTACTGACCACAAGACTACTCTGAGCCACATCTACCCCCAGACCATGTTCGTGACCGTCATACACAATGCTACTTCATCAATATCAGCAATTTCTCACATGTAAGGCAAGAACAAGAGACGTCTGATCCCGTTGAAACCAGATTCGTGAACAGGAAAAGGTCTGCTCGAGCATGCGATGCTTAATTGATCAAATTTAGCTCACGAATATGGCTTTCTTGTTACTTACAAAAGCCAGTCCAGCAATATAAAGGTTGGGGTCAACTCCTTGTGATACGATCACACCAGGCTGGATTTCTTTCGATGATGCAGATTGGCCATAATTTGGCACCCAGCGATGTTGAAGAAGAAAAAAACACCAACAGGAGATAATCCGCCTCGTGCACTCCGTGACAAAAGCTCTCAAAAACTATACACCAAAATATTGGGGCCGTTATATTTTGTGGTTTTGCAAAATTGCATCCTATAAGGCAGTGCTTGAAAAAACTGTAACAGTAATTTTAATAAGAGTTTCCATTTTTTTGGCCATATATTTTCGCAATTATCTGTAAAGTTCACGGGAAAAAAAGTAAAAATAAAAAGCACACAAACATTTAAGGTTAAAGTTACCGTACCAATACCTGTTTCTGCTCTTTTCTGGTCAACTGTGATACGTGACAGCAAAAGCAGGTCTGGAGCTAAAGAGTGAATGGGTCTGGTGGTAATGCTCATCCATAGCCATCATCAGAGAGAGTATCGATAAAGACGTTCCATGGCTTCCTTTAACTTTGTCTCTCCTTCTGTCTTTGATGCCACAAATCTAATAAGTCTTCAATTCTCGTCTCATTGCCCAATTATGTGAGGAATCCATTTCTTATCTAGAACAGGTTAATATATATTCGGGGATACGAAGTCATTACTAATGACATTAGCTTATTTGGTTGGCTATACGTCCTTCCTCTAACCCTTTGCTTTACCTGTGGGAGAAGCTTCATTGACAACAAAATCATACTGTGAACATGGTGAGGTTATGTAACTGAGTGTCAGGTGTTGTCCGTCGGGATGCTGGCTTTTGATTTGACTAGTTTCTGTCATGGCGCGAAATTCTTCTAATCATTTTTACATACGGAATTTCTTTCACGGTGGATTAGATGCTTTCTTTTGGAGGCATAGCAATGAAATTTTCACAGGTGAATAAATGATACATTACCTATGTGATCAATTGGCGAAAAAAATCTCTATGTCTTCATAAATGAATGGTTTTGTTATACATTGTGTACATTTCAAGCATTGTAGTTCCTGGTAGCATACCTTGTGACGGACAAAAATGCCAAGCTAAGTGACATAGCTGACCATAGCTAATCAATTATACAGAAAGGTCACTGTACATTAGCGTCTGTTAAAAATAACCTAGATCCCAGTTTGAACCCTTGCAGCAATTTGCTACGCGTTTTATACAAGTTATATTTAGACACTGGCTGTATAGGCTTATGCTATTGTCATAATTGTGAGTTACTATGGCAACGGAGAGACTTGGCAAGACAGCTCAGATGAGAATTATCCGATGGTTAGATACTCGTGGAATCTGCGATTACGTGGCTCCCCTCTTTTTAGAACATGAAGAGTCTGACAGGGCAAAATACTGAAGTAAAAGAACAAGACATCACCTCACACAAAAGCGAACTTCGTACAAGAAATACAATGCCCTTACAGCACCTCACTTGGTATGCATCATCAATTCATACACGAGTTTCTGAATCGAGCCCTATTGCAGGCCCTATTGCTCACATGTTCATAAGGCTGAGTCTAGCTTAGTGATCTGCGCCAGACTTAAAAACAGGAAAGGAGAAGGTTGATTTTAATGAAACGGCCAGGGGCCATTGTGCTCACCGTATACATCTTTTAGTAGGCAGGATCATGCTTAGTTTACAGGTGAATATGGTGAACACAATCAGGCATGAAGACTTTTTTTAGATGTGTATTGATGTCAAGTAATAAGACAGGGCAGTATATATAAGTTTATGATCCAACCAATAATTGTCTATGACATCAACAAGATCAATATCGTGTGATTGCTAAGAGTCCCTGCAATAAAAATATCATCGAAAATAAAAAAAATATTTTTGGCCGTCCTTGACCGGGGTTTGAACTCACGACCTTTGGATTGCCACAACACGAAAAACACGAAACATGCAATTTCGGCCATATCTGTGTCTGCGTTGTGACCTCTGTGACCTTGACAAGTAGGTCAAATTAAAAACCCATATGATATATGATGTATCCTTGCTATGAGTACCTACCACAAAAGTTTTATCGAAAACAAGTCATCAAGCGAGATATCACACTTTTTAGATATCCACATTCGGTGGCCAAATTGAGAATCAGATCGGACCGATATTCAGCACAAGACGTTATCTGATATAGGGGGTTATATGTACCAAGTTTCAAGTTCATAGCTGTGGCGGTTGAGAAACGTGCCATAGTTACACTGAAACAGCCAATTTATGCCATTTGACCTCTGCAACCTTGAAAAGTAGGTCAAATTAAAAACCCGTACGATATATGATGTATCCTTGCTATTAGTACCCACCACGAAAGTTTTATTGAAAACAAGTTATTGATAAGCGAATTATCACACTTTTTAGGTATCCACATTCGGCCCCCTGGTGGCCAAGTTGAGAATCAGATCAGACCGAAATTCAGCACCAGAGGTTATCTGGTATAGGGGGTTATATGTACTAAGTTTCAAGTTCATAGCTGTGGAGGTTGAAAAACGTGCCATAGTTACACTGAAACAGCCAATTTACGCCATTTGACCTCTGTGACCTTGAAAAGTAGGTCAAATTAAAAACCCGTATGATATATGATGTACCCTTGCTATGAGTACCTACCACAAAAATTTCATTCCAAACAAGTTATTAATAAGCGAGATATCACACTTTTTAGATATCTACATTCGGCCCCCTGGTGGCCAAATTAAGAATCAGATCGGACCGAAATTTAGTGTCACAGGTCATCTGACCAAGGGAGTCCTGTGTACAAAGTTACAAGTTCATAGGCTTAGCGGTTAAGAAACGTGCCACTGTTTTTGAAACAGGATACGACGACGACGGACGACGACGGACGACGACGGACGACGGACACTGCGGTGTTGTATAGACTCCCCTACGGTGAGCCAAAAAGTAGGTTGAAATGTTGATCGTGCGAAATACCCTTTAATATTCTCTCCAGGGCCTACTTGTTCCAAGTCTGGTCAGTTTAGCCACAGCGAAGTGACTGCTACTAGACCAAGCGAGGCCCTTAGGGTGTTGCTAAAACTTGGCGTAACCCACTGGTGGAGCCCTTGACATTCTGCTAACTTAGATAGCAGCGGCTAAGCCTGACTGAGCAAACTTGGCTATTTGTGTAACCTTGCCGGAAGTGCTTGAGCGCATACGTCTTTCTCCAAACATATCAGAGTGCTATGTAGTTACATGCTCTTGACATTCCTTATTTATTCCCAATCAAACAACATTTATGATACATTTCTCTCAAGATATCATTCAGAAGTGTTCAAAGAATTTCGTTGTTACCTTGCTCTTGAGGGAAACTGGAAGTCAAAAGAAATACGCCAAACTACTACACGATGCTATTTTAAGTGACATTTCACTTTTAACTGTTCCCAATCAAAGAACGTTTGTGTTAACTTGCCGGAAGTACATGAGACCAGGAGACAGAAACTGGGATCACTTCACAAGCTGAACTGAACAGAACAGATTCACCAGTCTTTTTAACTACCTGTTACTTAAAGACCACCTCAAAACTGATGCAAGAACGCAGGTCGGCTGTTCAAACTATATTACAAGCAGTTTGATAAACGGTCATGCTGATTGCATCCAGTCTCATGTAGAAGCAGTGGAGATTTCATTTCAAGGCAAAAGCAATGATTTTGGAGGAGCTGCACGTAAGTTTGGTTGTAAGTTTTGATGGTTTTCATAGACTGACTGACGGATTAGTACGATTAACTTCACTGCATTCTCTGCTGCATCACTGATGATTTTCAATTACGAATGACCTCACATGGGACATTTATCAGCTATAAACAGGGTCAGGAAATGATGTCACCAAAGATGGTTCTGGCATCATCATTTCAGCTTTATTGGATGCTGCAGAGCGATAAAAGCTTCCCTGAAAAAGTATGTGAGTGACTCCCCCCCTCTAGCAGATCCCTTGTGGAGGATGGGCTTTGGCATTTTTCATAAATAAAATCTGAGATGGTCCCAGACTTCCACCTGGTAAACAACAGACAGATACTCGAGAAGACTTCAAGTATTATATCAAGCTCAAGTTTTGTTGTTATAAGCAGCTGTTTTCATACAATACCTCTTTCTCATCATTTGGTGAACACACTTACCCATGTGTTCTTTAGATTTGGGCAGATATCAGGGCGTTAAATACTGTTATACTGTTTCGGTTTCATTAACCCTTTCACTGCACAACCAACAGAAACCAAACGATAATCATACCCTAACTTTCCTTAATAAGGTGGTGATTGTATCATTCTTTCGGCGAAGACTTTGAGCAGGGATAACAAGCAGGAAGAGTCTGGCTCATAAATGTGGTGGCAACAAAAAACATATTTCTCTATTACTACACTGTAGTGCCATCCATTAAAGCTTTCACGGTTGCCAGGAAAACATGAAAGATCAAAAGCTTTTTGCAAAATGATCATAAATTGCAAACCTTTTACAACTAAATTCAATTCTCCTTGAAATTTCCCAAGGTCAATTAGCTTTTGAGTGAAAAGGTCGGCCTTGATTTCTCTTTAGAACTCTCTAATTTGATAATGCAAAAGAAATTAAATCTCTACCTCAAATGCTATAGGCCATGAACCTTTTGTCACAGCTCCATCATAAGATACCGGTACCTCTTTCATGATAGAAAATAGTACTCAGTAAAACTCTCAAAATTAACTTTAAGACCAACATTGCTTACTCTTCTTGTAACAAAACACTTTGAAATTTAAATTTTCTGTCACAATGCCTGAAGATGATTCTATATTTTGTCAACAGGGTTGCATTAGACCAAGAAAATTGCCTAAAATGCACTATCTCTAACAGAAGTTTCCAGTATCAGTAAGAATATGCCCCAGGAGTCCCACATTTATCAATTAAGTAAAGAGTTTCAGCACAAACTTACTTTACAAAGTTCTTTTGGTGCCCTGGCATAGCCTCCACAAGAAGCATGAGGTTGGATGTATGGTCCACACAAAGGCCTTGTTTTAAGTAAGACAAGAGGCTTGATTTACGCGGAGATTTCATTGGCCCTGATTAAGAGAGGTGGGAGACCCTTGTTGCTGATCCCACATGATGAAGAGAATGAAGATCGGGGTGAAGAAGTCATTCTAGAGAAAAGAGCAAAGAATGCAGCCTCCAGACTAGACATGCAACCCTTGACATTTCTTTCTGCACAACCTTGCCAAAACACAACACTTCATGAAAGAAGCTTCGCCTGTCCTCAAGGCACACATCACCAACATGAAGCAATATTGATTCCACAAGTTCGCAAGACGCCGGCAACCATTAACGTGCTTCGTAATTTTGCTCCTTTACATTATCGGTTGTCGGGAGGAGGAATAGATTGCAAGACATTTGGGTAATCAAGAGAGTGCACAAGCGAGGTGAGAGTTGAATGGGCCCCATTGGTCATATCTGTCTCAGTAATGCTGGTAGCTCAGGCGACCTTTCTGCGACAGCCAGGACCACGACGTCAGAAACTACTGATATAATGGACGTCTTATTTTCTCTTTTACATAATCAGTTGATGAGATAGAGAGGAGGCATTGATGGCATGGCCTTGGGGTAATCAAGAGTGCATGTGTGAGCGACGATGACGCAAGAGTTAAATCCCTTTGGTCGCATCTCCTCTATGTCGTTGAAGACCTGGTAGCACTGCACATAAACTAAAAAAGTTGGTGTTCTGAAGTTGTGGAGCTGGTCGCTTTGCTGTTCTGCACAATCTTCCCCAGAACACAACACGTCATGATTGAATGAAGCTTTGCTGCTGCTCCAAGCACACATCACCAACATGAGACAATATTGATGCACTAAGTTCCAAGACGCCGGGAACAACTAATGTGCTGTCATATTTTTTTCTCTCTAACATTATCAGTTATCGGGAGGAGGAAGATATTGCATGACGTTGGGGTTATCGAGAGTGTATGTGTGAGACACTAGTTCCATCCTTTGGTCTTGTCTGTGTAAGCTGGGCGCAAACGAACTTAGAATGTTGGTGTTCTAAAGTTGGGGAGCCCTTTGATTACGCGACATCAACTGTTTCTGCACAATCTTCCCAAAAACACAACATGTCACAATCAAAAGAAGCTTTGCCTCTGTGCCAGGCAGACATCACCTACATGAGGTAATATTGATGAGTGAGGTGAGAGTTGAATGGCCCCTCTGGCCGTATGTCTGTTGGTAGCATATCGACTGAGAATGTCACTTATATGCTGGTAAGCTGGTCACGTTGCACCATTTTGCTGTGCAACTTGGGCCATAGTTTTGAGTCACAGACACAAAAAATCTCAGCGGAGGTGTTGTGCATACAACATTTAGCATTTTGCTGAGATGATTTTGCAGGCATGACTACGCTGACTACCATCCCATTAGACATTTGTCAAATCCTAAAGAGTCAGGTTTACTTTGCGACTGTGTGTGGCATGATTCATGAAATCAAATGAAATATAAAACAACCTTAAAATACAATGCTGACACGTCAAAACTATGACTTGTTACAAATATGATTCAGTCACAAATGCGTCATTCTAGCAGCAGATGTCTAAATTCGTGCATGACAGTCATGCTGCACTGAGGTAATGTTTTCTCTTGGGGAATGTTGAATACAGTGCACCCTTGCTGGAGGCAATAGTGTCCTTCGCAAATTCACTGAATGTCGAGGAAGACAAGCATGTTATCCACAAGACCAACGAGATAATCTGTGCTGCAAAGGCTTGTCATGAGCCACATAACTAGTATTATGGAACATCTTTCCCCCTCTCGTCAATGTGGTCCATGCTTGAGAACCAAGCATCTCATGAACCTGAAGTACTGTTTTTTCCTCCTGCCAACCAGCAGGTCGCGTACTGAGAATGTCAGCCGGATGTGCTGTTCCTTGAAAGGTGATTCTGTATCCATGCAAGATCGGTATCCAAGATTTGCACTTGTAAGGCAAGCGACAATAGGGCATTAACCACTGGGTATCAAAGATTGGTTACCCAAGCCAGGCGCTTGGAATGCAATTGACAACAGGTCACACCACTTAGTATGCAAGATCTGTTTCCCACGCCATAAGCTTGGATTTGGCAATTGACAACAGGCCAAACCATCCAAAGGGACTAACCAGATTCCCAAAGAGGTAATCCACAACTGCCTGATGACCAACAACAGTTGGTCTGATGGGCTATGTGTAAGGGGTACAGATTAGTTCATACGCCAATAATACAAAACAAAATTGAAGAACTTCAAATTATTATTGGATTATTACTCAAAGTTATCACAACTTTGGTCCCAGTAAGTGAAGGGGAAGGGGGACAGATATGCTTACCATTATTTTAAGGATTGACGCCGCATCTCAAGAATTTGTCGACCTAAACAGCTACATTTATCTCCCTGCAACTCCCAGCTCAAGATGCAACAATAATCCACAAGATGAAACTAGTACTCCTAAAGAACAGGCAAGCACATAGCACCACATCCAGCTAGAAGGGGAATGTTGATTTCATGCCAAATCATAGCAGTGATATCGTTGGATGGGTACCCCAGGTGAAACGAACATGAGTAAGGTGCCTTTATTAACCATCCTAACATGAAAATGTTAACTGATGCATTTATACATTTGACTTGATGCTCGTAAGTAAGTAAGCGAACAAGCAACATAGGAAAGGTTGTTATTGGAATTCAAGTGTTACTATGAGTAGCTCATACTGTATCACAACTGACTACACATCCAGCCCGATAAACTGCCGTACGACTTCAGCGGCAAGCACAGGTGCTAACGATACAGTTAGCTTTAGCGATATTGTTAGCATTAGCGGTAATTTCATACGAACTGTACACGAGCATAATCCAATCATTAGCGATAGCATCCGTGATAGCGCTAGTGTATGTGTCAAATTGTCACGGCACAACCTAATCGACTTGTAGTGTCAACGCTCATTTTAATCCTCAGAGACGAAAATTCCACGCTGAGAAATTACGCTAATCAAAATTGTCTACAACACTGTGTACTTGCTTCGTTTGAAGCCTGTATGCGTGCCATATGCTCTCCATAATACAATACAAACTCACAACATTGAACCATGTCTCACTACGGCAACAGCCCAGCAGTTAAGGTTGCAACCACTGCTTCTCGGGGATGGAAGCAAGCGTCGATCAATAGAGAGAAAATATCAAGCGACAATAAACACGCTTCATCGCGGCTAATGCAAAGGGATGCAGCGGACATAAATACTGTTCATTTACACGGAATGATTTGTACACAGGAAGGTATAAACCAGTCAGACCAGCTTTGAATGGCCATTCTGTTAATGCACCTCAGTTGCAATACTTTAAATGGCCATTCTATTAACACACCTCTGTTGCAATGCTTTAAATGGCCATTCTATTAACACACCTCTGTTGCAATGCTTTAAATGGCCATTCTATTAACACACCTCTGTTGCAATGCTTTAAATGGCCATTCTATTAACACACCTCTGTTGCAATGCTTTAAATGGCCATTCTATTAACACACCTCTGTTGCAATGCTTTAAACGGGCCATTCTATTAATAAACACACTTCAGTTGCAATGCTTTAAATGGCCATTCTATTATCATACCTCTGTTGCAATGCTTTAAACGGGCCATTCTATTAATAAACACACTTCAGTTGCAATGCTTCAAATGGCCATTCTATTAATGCAATGCAGCACTGATTTTGCAGGTATTATACTGGCACCTCGCCGGGTGGAGCTCAGATTCCATCCCCAAACCTTAAGCCAAAGGGCAACTTCTGACTTTGAGACACTGAATATAAATTTCAACAATTCCGTCGTGCAGACAAATACTATAATTACCAAGTTCAGCAAATTTGCATGTACATGTTTGATAACTGCACAACAGCATTCAAAGAACATGTACGGTGTACATTGTACCCCCTTATGGCTTCACTAACATAAAGACGGAACATGCTTTCAAGTACTGCTGATTATAGAGCGCACAATTTCTTCTTCTTCCAGAACAGGTAGCACAGCTTGCAAATAACTAATGATTGAATCACTGATTATATCAATAAATAGTTCTTAAAGTGTGTTCAAACTGGAGATCAAGGTATGCGTCTTTAATTCAACAGCTGTTACGAGAGATTCTCACATTCAACATATCCCTTGAGGTTAAGAAAATAACTTGTAAACTAATATGACATCATGCACTTGCAAACTTTATATTGAATACTTCGGATGAATTGCAGTTGATGTTGCACCGAAGATGAAGTAAAAACAGGGCAAGCTCATTAAAAAGAGATGCCATGCATGACATTAGTTAATCTTACCACTGGTGGCATATGTAAACTGGCAAGTTTCGAGTGACTACCAAAACTCTATGTAAGCCCAGACACAGATGCACCATATCAGTAAAGCAATGACATAAAATGTCATGACTTGTCTTTGCTTCAAATTTTGAAAACAGGCACGTTCATACAAGTCCTGACCTGAACTCTACGCAAACCCTGGGCAGCGAAGCAAAAACAAGACATGTCACGCATGACATTTGTAAATTGTCATGGATGTTACAAGTGATGACATATTAAACTCTATGTCAACCTAGACTAAGATGCACCGTATCAGCCAAGTAAAAACACGTCAAATTGGGCCTAAATTCAAGGCATTCTTTCCTACTTGCCTTAGTCCTTTGACTTGGTTGTAATTTTTTCCTGAAATTTGGCTCTATACTAATCCTGTATATCGCTCTGTTTTCTATTTACACATGTTACAGCCAACTATATCCCACTTCATCTAACTGAGCCACAAGTTTTACTGCCCAGCACTTGCTACATAACAGGGATACCGACATTATGGTTATCTGAGATTTATTCAGTTGCAAGTAGCTCTTACTATAACTCTAGAAGAGTTAAGCAAACATCTAACTAATAATTACATGAGCGAGTAGCTGGTGAGGCACGTATTACACATTTACAGACCTCGATACTCCATGTTATCCATGTTCTAACTCAACTTGACACAATAGTCAATGCATCGATGTAAGTGATGTTGTGTAAATGTACAGGTTATTCTGGTCACGTGAAATGCCGATAAGTAGAATTGATTCATTGAGACCTCACCAAATCAACTTGTGAATAATTGATGAAGCTTGCAAATGGATTAGTGGACTTGGTGGCTTTGGAGAACCAGCCCCGACATCTTGTGGCATTATTCTGAACTGAACAGGATGAAAATTTATCTTCATCCAATACTCCTTATCATCGCCAGGTCAACCTCCAATCTTGTTGTGAGAACAGGCCAACCACCAGCCTTGCTGTTAGAACAGGTCATCCGCCAGTCCATCTAGCTGTGAGAACAGGTCAACCACCAGTCTTGCTGTTAGAACAGGTCAACCATCAGCCTTGCTGTTAGAACAGGTCAAATGCTACACTTGCTGTTTAGAACAGGTCAATTGCCAGTCATGCTGTTGGTGAGAAGTAGTAGACTACATTGGTCGGACCGAGTGTGGATGGAACCAGCAAGGCTACACTGATAGTTTGACAACAGAGAATAGTGTGAGAGGCACACCACAAAGAGGCGTGACGTTGTATCCTGAGATGCACAGGGTGTTGGAGAGGCAAGTGGTGATTACACAGATGGTTCAGAACAGCACTACCAGGAGGGAGATGGTCGCAAAACTGATATAGAAATGTCAAACTGAAAGAGTGAATGAGTTGTTTTAACTGGCTTATGGTGAGACCTTGTGGTTAGCATGTTACATAACGGCACAGGATTGCAAAACCTTTTGCTCCAATCCAACTGCTTTCTTTACACTGTTAATCCTGTTGGACTTTTAGCCGTTCCCAACACACTTCCTCTGTGATGCCATCTATTGTCAAACCTTTTGTTCCGGTCAAACCACTTTCTGAAATTGTTTATCCCGAGTTGTATGACTGGATGTAACTTTTCCCAACACCCTTCATCTATCATGCCATCTATACACAGATTATAGAACGATAACATGATCCATGGTCAGACTCTCCCGTGTCATCAAGTGAGCTGAGGTGGAAATAAACACTCTCGTCGGCTCACAGTCCACAAATAATGGCTCCAATGGGATATAGATACAATACTGAATGCGTGAAAGTCACCAATTTGTAAATATAATATACTACCATGTCTAATAACATGGTTCATATCACAGGCAGTGTTTACGAGTAACAATATTGCGAATATTATGACTCGGCAATATTTATTTGTGGGCTCGGGACTTCCAATAGGCTTTCCACAGGAGTCCTAATGACAACAAGCTTTTGATCGCTGTCAACAACACTGAGAGTTAACCCTCTCATACACCATTTTAAAGCAAGTAAAATAAAATTCCCAAAGGTAACTGTCGTCCAACAAGCTGACCTCTGCAAGTAACGGGCAGTATTCTATCTATGCCGATCTTCCATGCCTGTACAAACATTGACCAATCGGTTACTGTAATGGATGTGTCCTCTTCAGTGTGTCACCACAGTACTCCCTCGATAGCTTTGGACAATTCGATAAGAACATTGTTCAGACCCCTGATCTTCATTTTTTTCATTGGCCCATCATTCATCAGAAGGATTGCGTTGCCTTCCATCCCTCGTAAAGGCACGCAGCTGGCCTAAAGAGGTTCGTTACATGATATCACACTCCATGTGACCAGCCAATGGAGGTTCTTCACGTGCCATCACACTCAACGTGACTGGCCAATGGAGGTTCTTCAAGTGCCATCACACTCAACGTGACTGGCCAATTGCGGTTTTTCAAGTGATATCACACATAAGATGACTGGCCAATCAAGGTTTTTAATAAGAGGTCACCCTTCATGTGACGTCACACTGACACCATACTCGTAAAAACATCTATGGAAGAACTATGCAGACCCATGATGGGACGAATTATGGTCATACAGGGTCGAAGGTATGATATTTACCTTACAAAGCAAATGGACCAGTCAATACTGGGGACAAATTCAGGTTCTAATTCAAATGTATCCAGACATAAAAGCTATGTGGTGAATAAAAGTCCTTCTTCACATCGAATAAGATCATGCTTAGGATATTGCCAATTGCCAATCAATGACAGAGCCATGTTCAGTTCCGCTGAAGGTTCACAGATGGAATCACTAACAGGGAAATTCAAATTCGCTCCGGAAGATGCATTCTCACAGCAGAAGAGAGGACATTCTGACATCACACATAAGACATGGGAATTCCTAGAGGAAAAGTCTTTGAGGACAGGACCCAGTTACTTAACAGCATTAGCATTAATGTTGGTGTCAAGTCCTAGCGCTACTATCGTAAAGCAGAAAAAGTGTTGTTTAGCTAACACCGGCTCTTTTGTATCTTATGCTGATTGAGCATCAGGGCCCTGTATTTTTTCAGGAATGAAATATCCCTTGAACTGGCATCCAGGCTCCCTGATGCATGTAGGTGATATCCCAATATCCCGATCCCGTTAAAGACTTGGTTGGTCAAGATGTTAGACTGAGTCATCCTGTTGTTGTGAATGGCTGCGGATCGAGATGCTGAACAAAAGTCATTGAACACATTACAACACACTTTGAGCAAGCAACAACCCCCAGCATTCTAAAACATTACCCAAAGAAACACACCAGGCTTTGAGGAGTATGAACATTCATGCATGTACACATACCGTCACGACTAATGCTCGGATGCATACAAACGGGTAATTTAATTTCTTAATAATTGAGATATCAGGACCAATTGATTTATACATTTGTAGTTGTTGACTTACTTATAAGACTGGGACGGTGATTGAAAGGATCTACATGGTGAACAAGCACTTTTAATGGCAAATACACAATTATGTTAATACTTTGGTTGAAGTAATTCCATCAGGCATTTGTGTCAAGATGCAAATATTTTCTACCCCTTTATCATGACATACATGTAGATTCAATTACGCTACATGTACTACACTAGAGATTTACCAGGGCAGAGGATAGTACCACAAAAGGCCACTTTGCACCGATATCTCTAGCCCCCTTTATCCAATGCACTTCACTGATATCTTACTGCACAGGACTTCGCAAGAGTTCAGGAGCTGGTTTTGGATGACTCATGTGTTTCTGTTGTTCCTATTTCTTGCATTCACAGACCTTGCCTGGATAAGTCACAGTCGTGTTGGAAGCTGTACACACCTTCCTGTTCCCTTCAAAACAAATCCCTCCTTGGCAAACCTACAACACTACCAGCAACCTTCAAGATTTAAATCATCGATCATACTGTTTCAGAGTCAAAACCTGCATTGATTTACCTAAAGGCATTTGTCTTTCCTAGTTCCTTCCATACTCCTCTAATTAAATCGCTGAGAAAATGGCCCCCAAACGTCAAGTCTTTGATCTGGATGAACCTCATTCGAAGCAATTAACTGCTTTACAGCAACATCTAAAGGCAACTGAGGTTTTAATTAGAGGAGGAAGGTATGAATTGGTGAACTTCTTAGACTGGCAAAGTCTTTTGAGCTCACGGCTCACGGTGGCCCTCATAACATCTTCTTCTTCTTCCGCATTCTGCATTCTGGCCATCATACTCACATAAAAGATATAAAGTGTAGAGCGTCGAAACACACACCAGTTCATCCAGAGATACCAATGTTGGTTCTCATGAGATTTTAACTCAGTACCAGCCCTATGCACAACCACAAGGCTATGATATCACAGACACAATGACTGACCGCCTGGGATTCCTGAAAGTGGTGTCACTGAAACCAACTGCTACAAGAACCCATTGACACAATAACTGTACTGTACTGTGGTGTCTGTGAAACTCATACAGAATGATGTTACCATCCCATAAATCAACTCTTCAATTCCGACGAAGATTTGGTCAGATTGATGTGTTTACAAGTAGCGCACGGTATGCTGCTGCGAATAATAATGAACTCCCAGCATGCTTTCTGTTGATTACTTCGATCCGTTGATGATTCGTATATCGAAGCATCCGAAATGCGACCGTTTATCAATGGAATGAGCCCCGTTGGAATTTGTTTTGGCGCTCTACACGACATCGATAGATTGCTTCTCACGCACAGGCTGATAAATCAGAAATATTGAGCAACATCGATTTCGCCAAAACAATTCACAACCAGATACTGATACAGAGCATTCAGGAATCGTGGTCGTGCTGGGATGGATTTATCGATAGTTTTTGGTGTTGTCACCTGTGGAATCCACAACAACATCTCCGAAAATCCCTTCAACCTCTTCGCAAGGTAAGCGATAACACTGCAGTACAACAATCACAGACTGGCAAGGTTGAAAATGTCAACAGAACACCAATAGGGCAAAAGAGTGATGTTGGCGAACATCTAGCATGGTCTGCAACAGTCTCCACTTGACTAATAAAAGCCAAGGAATGGACAAGTTGGACAAACACTAGATGATCAGTATCCTATATCGGAAATCACCTACTCCAGGACAACACTTATCCTATTACAGTAGAGACATCTTGATACGTCCAGGAATTTAATACAACATCATAGTATCAGCTACAGCCTGTGAGAAGAAGAAATGTAAGGAACAATCCAACAGGACTTGGTTACAATTACAAAGAATTCAGATTCAAATGGGCAGGTCAGACACCTTTGATACGAGAGACCACACCAAGAGAGGGAAAATCCATATTGGGGAATATCTATGAACGAGTGCAAAGCAGTCACCCTTCCCTGAATGAACCCAAAAGGCAACAACTAGACCTGATCAGTGATAATATATCTGGTGCTTTGTGTCCCTACTGCTGGGTATTGATAATCCTGTCAGCGACTCGCTGAAAAGGCCAGAACAATACTACATTGGGTTACATATCAAAGGGGTCAGATTCACATGGGTAAGTCAGACGACTTTGATTTGAGAAACCGTAATGCCGGACGGGGAAGAGCTGTATTGGTGCATGTCTAAAAAGATTGGCAATCCAGTTGCCCCTCCCTGAACGAAGCCAAGGAAAGGAAAAATTAACATATAAGCTGTCTCATATATCTGATAATATCACCACTCATGGGTAATCCTATCAGTGACACAGTAAAAAGGCGAGGACAGTAGTCGCATTGGGTTACAGCAAACATGAAGTCAGATTCACCATGATAGGTCAGACTTTGATAGAAGAGATCGCATCACACCTTCCGATAAAGAAGGGAACACACTAGTGTTTTTATACAATAGAAATACACATTACCCAGTTGAAGACAAATCAAAGACTGCCAATGAAAGTACTTTTTATACTAAGATAACAACAGCGCTGTCATTTCAAGATGGTTCTTGTGGGATGAGCGCAACCCGCTTTGCGACGTCACATCTCCGAATCCAAGTTTAACTCAGAGTGGTAGTGAGAGTCGGGACAATGTGCAACCTCTCTAACGATTCAAGTATTTTCCTTATGCCCCTAAGGTGATAAACACCCGCCAGTCGCCCACAAACTCCCCAAGGAATCAATTGCTATGCTACACAAAACAGGATGACAAATCTGAACTGTCCGATAATGAAGACAAAGTCTTGAACATTGTCATGGACTAATAGAACCAATATCTATGTAAATTGCCCATCCGAGTCCTGTTAGGGTGACAATTCATAAGCTTTACAACAAGCATTTTCAGATATTGGTTAAAGCTTAAATCAACTGCCTTGGAGGAATGTTCCCTGGAGCTCACTGCACCTGGATAATTATATTAATGGTAAAATATAATCATGCAGACAAAATAGCTCAAAACGAGCCAAACCGCACAAAAAACCTTAGTCTTCTCCATTTCTGCTTGAAAGTTTTCATATTGGAATATCATCGCATATCTGGATATCTCGAAGCCCATTAAGTGATAAGATTTCACCATCAAAAGACGGGAAACCCCTCAAGTAAGTGGGAGATGCTATCGGTGGCGGCAGGAAATCACTACGATTTGTCAAAGGAAAATTGTCACATTCAAATGTAAATGAGTACATTTGAAGAGTTCAGATGCAAAAGCAAAGCTATTTGAGTCAAAGTAACTTTTCTCTTGTGACAACGTGTTTAAAGGTTTTTGCATTAAAAGTTACATCTCATTACTCATGTTACTTGAGTTTTAATAGAATTTTTCCGTGTTTGCAATTAAACTTTTTGGTATTCCTCAACACAAGGTCATGAATCAAATATCATACTGCAGGACTGGAGAATCAAGACTTTCCCAAGAATATTGAGCTGGGGACTTCAAAAGAGTTGGTACAAATTGAGATTTTGTCCATTTCATGGTTTAATCTTTGATGAAATTTGTCAGTATCATCCAAACAATGATTTCTCGGAGCAGAGCATGGTTATTTTGCTCACACAGTTAGCATGGTACCTCTTTAACACCCCAACCATGCCTACTATAGCCATCTCAAAAAATCACTTCCTAACCTCAACAACATCCTCATCAAACAAACCCTTGGTAAGCTTGTTAAATTGGCTTCTATACCACCAGGGAGACACTAGAGAGACTCGATCCACTACTTTCTGTCACCGCAGATTGAAAAAAATGTTCCGAGGGCTCAGTTCATTAGCCAAGCCTAAAGGGATGCAATGAATCGAGTCACCTCGGTCACCTCGCGTCGCTGTTCCTTTCCTGATAATTACGTGTCACGTTCAAAGCCTCCTGGGAAATCTGCGGACAATTGTGGATAGCGCAACCATAATCTCGAGTCACCTTGATTTGTAGCGCTTTGTTTTGATGCTGCGGTCAGTTGTCTATACGCTACACAGGAGTACCTAAAGAGTTGATGAATTCGGCACCAATAATTTGACAATGTCATAATGTCGTGTCATGACATTTTGACGTCATGTCCTTTTGAGTTTTGACGCCCACAATCACAGGAGCATGACGTCAAGTGAAGTGTGACGTCAAATGTCACACCTCTACATACCATGAACCTTTTCATTTTTCTGGCCCTAAATAGTCAACACTTGACATAATGGGAAAAATCATCTGAATGACAGTTTGGGAGGATTCCATGATCACCGCCATTTACGTTACGGTTACGCTAAATCACCCATCAGATGCCACGCGTCAATAACACAGAGTGGTTTGATTACGACAATCAGGAGAACCAAAATACCATGGAACCTCTCTTAATGGACACTGCTCTATCAAGCTTAAGGACTCCTCTCTGTAAAGGACACTAGTTTTGGTCCTAAACTGGTTGTTTCCATTCAATTTGACATCTCTAATTAGGACACCTCTCTATTAAGGACATCACTTATCAGTCCGGAGGTGTCCTTAATAGAGAGGTTCTACTGTACTGCAGTTGCAGTCGCTCCATCAGACTTCTCTAATACTAGGCACGTGATATTGGATCTCTGGCGACAGATTACATCCAGAAGTGATATCGCCGCATTGTTAGGTGTCAATCATACTTAGGCCAAGAAGCCATCAAGCTAAGCACTGAGCATCTCGAATTCTGCCTCGGTATCCGCTGAATTGAATCAGAACTTATTGTATGATTGCGATTGTGACACCGCGATCGCTCAAATGCTTTGATCTCCAGCTTGTTATGAACACCGCGGCTTGGCAGCAGTGTGATATTTCATAGCGGCTCTGAAATTGGTTATTGAGTATGACATTAAAGCTGTCAGCATCCCAATATATTTTTGCAGATTTGCTCTTCTAAATTCAGATTCTTTTTGAAGAGAGGATTTTTGGGAGAAGAATTGGAAACTTATATCACACTTTTTATCGCATAATGCTCTTTGTACTTCATAGTCACAGAACATTCTCCATGACAAAAGCCAAGAGTTGTTTTGTAATGCATGCCAGTGTTCTGCAATGATCCAGGAAACGAAAAAGCTGACAAACCGTGAGGACCACCAGGAACTTGACAGACCTGAAGAGCTATCATGAACTGACAAGGGAACTTGAGGCATTTCAAGGAACGGATATCACCTGAAGAATGGTAATCAAACATGTCAAAAGACTTGCTAAATACTGAACACTGGTAGTGACCTTTTTTTAACAGAACAGCAGACCCCATTGGTGACAGATGGCCCCAAAAGACTACAACTTCCAGTCCCAAAGGTTCACAGGAGCAAATATTTGATGTCAAAAATGGTCATCAGATACTATCTTGATAACACCCAAATTTACTGTGCAGTAACTGTCAGTTGTACCAATTTCATTCACAGCCATCCAGGGTTACATCAGATACAAGAGAAAAGAAGATTTCCCTTGTGACCTCCTCGCCTCGATCTCAGCAAAACATGAATGGATCTCCCCAGCTAGACTAAAATTCGCCTAGCTTTCTCAGTCTTTTTCTCTCAATTAACAAGTAAATGCACAATACAGAGGATATTTCTTTTCACCACTTAGAGATTGGAGTACAAACTGTTTTTTTCAGCATGTAGCCAAGAATGGATCAGTTTGATCTGCCCTTGAAGCCATGACCTCGACCTTGTTTTCTCTAAAATATGGATGATTACCCAAAAAATCTCAGCAATTTTTTTGCCAATCCCAGCATCCCGAAAAATACCATTCAGGAGGGTCAAAAAAGCTTTGTGATTTCCTCGCAAATTGGCATTGCAACTTTTTTTTTATCAGAGAATGCTGGGACAATTACCCCACTTTCCCCCTCATACCTTTGCCAATACCAACTATCTTCACCACATCCTTATTTAATAGCCATATGCAACATATCACTCAGGTACCCCTGGGACTGTCAGTTGGACATGTAAATCCTTTTCAGATTACCCTGACTATCTCCATGTGCCACATTGTCTGATTACTCGTCTGTAAGTTAGACTACCAAACACGCATAATCTGATGTATGACTTTTTTTCAACAGATAAAGAATGATTAATTCAGTTTTAATTCAGTTTTCAGCAAAACTACATCGGTTTGTTCTTTAATAGCTAATGCAAACACAGCAATGACAGCTGAAAATATGAAATTCAATTTTTTTATCTTTAAAAATTAATGCAAAGTGACAAGTCTTCTACATGATATTCCAATGCGTTTTCTAAATAGTTTGGGACAACAGACATATTGTGTAAGTCTTCCCTGACATGATGAAATGGTCCAGGGACCATGTGCTCACATGTGTCAAAGGACCTAGAAAAGTAGGTAAAAAAACTGCAGACGATATGTGATGTAGCATTGCTAGAAGTACCTACCATATTTTTTAATAATTTTTCGGACCAGTATTAAGTTAGAAAGCGCATGTTTTCACTTTTAACATTTGGCCCCCTGGTGGCCAAACCGGGAATGATATGAGGTCGCGATTCAGTCTCTGAGTAGCAGTCACCAAGGGGTACATGTGTACCAAGTTGGAGTTCAATAGCTTCAGCGGTAATGAAACGTGCCACCCATGTCTAACGACGGATGACGACGATCGACGACGGAAGACGGACACTGCGTAATTGTAGACTTCACAAGTGAGCCAAAAACCCACCTTCCTAAAGAGAAACACTTGTTTCCCTTATCACGGATATTTATACTACCATAAGAGTTATCATCACATGCCACAGTGTACCAACAACTGAATGATACGACTCAATATCGCAATATAGCATGGTTAATTTCCCGCATCATGTCAGAAATGAGATGCGTGGTGGAAGAGACAATTGTATCTGTGAGATCTAATTCTGCTGATATCAAGAAAGCCACTCAGAGCAGCAACCAAAGACTTGTCAATATGATCATACGATTGCTGACAGGTGTTTTTGATGAGGTTTTTTTGTGTAACAGAGGTAGAAGTTTGTGACAGTGACAGCAACATCCTGATCATACCCGTTATAACTGTCACACCCTAAATTCAAACACGTTGTCACTGTCACATCCTAAGTTCATACCCACCATTGCTGTCACTTAAATTCATATCCATTTTTGTTGTAACATCCTAAATTCATACCTGCAGTTGCTGTCACAACCTAAATTCATACCTGCTGTTGCTGTTACATCCTGAATTCATTCCTGGAGTTACTGTTCTATCCTAAATTGAATTCCGGATGCAAAAGTACACGTATGCGATTAGGATTCATGGTACCATGTACATGATCATGATGTTTGTTAGATTGTCATGAGAAAAAAGTTGAACTGTGATGGGATGATATTGCGACATAAAGAAAGCCACACAGAATAGCAACCAACGATATTGGACAATATGATCGTACAACTGCCACCAGGTGTTAATGAAGACATTTTTTTTCTGGCAGGAGATCCACGCAGAGAATTTGTGAAGAGTGGGTTAGAGGCAAGATGATGGTTTTTCTCCAGCAGGTAATGTAAGGGGTGTTTTTCTCTCCGCCTCAATGTGACTTCCAATGACAGCTTTTGGGCAATTATAGGGCATTCGGTATCCTTAGATACGTAAAACACTCAAGATCCCCCCCAAAAAATACTGATAAACATAGTTCAGAGTTATAATGTGCTTCCATAAGTTACTCGAGTAGAGGCTGGATTTTTGGTGAACTTGGTAGTTCAGAATGATTATTCCCCGACAACTCAAAATGACCACATTGGTGGTGCAAAATGAACACTTCAGTGCCTGCTCCGTAGAATAACTCTCCTCTGGTGGTGTGAATGCGGGCACCTGTGGCGGGCTACTCAACAGAGTGCTATTGATCAGAATGACATTTCCTATTGGTCTGTCCATTGGTATCGCCAACGAAGGGTAGAAAAGTGACATAGTCTTGGCTGAGGGTTTGGAGGGAAGGTAAAAAAATCAGAGGCATCTTATATGGAAAATGACCGGGTGTCTTCCCAGAGTGAAATTTTTCCCCAGACCAGTTTAATGCCAGATTTGAACACGGCGACATCTGAACCCACCTAGTCAGCGCCAGGCTAAATCATGCAAATCACTATTGCTGTACAAAAGATGAAATATTGAAATACTGATGTGATGAGAAACTGATAGCGATAATCAGAAAAAGATTGGCGAATGTAAATGTGCGCAATGGGGACAGTCTCTGATCATCACAAGGGGGTCATACCTACCATCTTCTGCCACCCGAGTTCACCCCAATATCATGTCAACTCGGTTTCGTCAACACATTGTCTACAAAACTGAATGTCAAACAGCATGAAGCGACCATTTATGCTGTACTCTTTAAATAGTAAGAGCTAAATATTCCGAACCGGTCTTAGATCTGTGAAACTAGCGTATTTTTAAAGGGAATATCAAGCGAAAATGCCACAAATACAAGCTTTGAGCAATACTACACAACAGTGCTCCAATAAACTTGTAAATATCAGCCAATATTATTTGAAAACATTTTCGTGCAAGCATTGAAATAAAAGGTATAAATCTCATTTTAGAAACTAGAATTGGAACACTTCTTTTTGGTTCAAAAGCTTCAAAAGGTTTGAAAATGAAACTTCTAAATATTGCTTTTACTCTGGGGCTATGACATCAGGTTACAATGTGATTTCTATCCCAAAGGACTAACAGCATTACAGTGCCGTAAAAACCAATATGCGACAAGAAAGGCGCTCTTTTCTACTGATATTGATTTCATATCATCTCTTAGGAAATTTTGTCAGAAGAAGGCTGAGCGTTAAGTTAATTTCTTTGGCAGGCTTCAAGCTTTTTGGTCACCGGTCCATTTGTGAAAATAAAGGGTAAACTATTTCAAGCATTGACCAGTGAACATACCTTGCTGCTATGCCTCCCGGCTGAATCTCCTGGACGAAGATACCAAGCTCACCACGGTTCTCACTCTTCAACCCGACAACGCTGAAACCCAGACTCGAGTTCTCAGCCTTGAAAAGTTGGATGCACTGCGTTTCTCGACCTGCTGCCATTGTTTCTATTGCTTCTTTCAATTCTTCTGGATCGTAGATTTTGGACGTTTCAATTTCTTCAAAAGAGGGCGTGGACATGGAGAAATTAGGTTGTTCACGCTCGATGTCTTCATCATTGTTCCCCAAATACTGAGCGGTACTTTCTGCCTCTAACGCGAAACGGAGGTTGATTTTTTCCTCCGCGGCCTCCGATAGGACGAGTTTTCCCGTATCAAGATTGATGTCAAAGTCATCTAGATCCAAATTTGAGGAAGTTGCATGCTGGTATTTTTTAAGTTCTTCAATGGAGTCGTCGATTGTGAGGAGTTGGTTGAATAGTGGCGACTCCAGCATCATGATGAGCTGGGAAAGTTCCGAGTCATGACTGACATCCCCCGTTGCGTTCAGCTTCTCCTGAAGCCGCTCCAGCAGCTGCAGAGCATGCTGGGACTCTGAAAAGACACAAAGTGGCAAAGATTTTGAAATCCTGTGTAAACATTTAGTCTAATGGATCTGCTTTATTTAAAGTCTCAATTGGGGAAATATCTTAGCATGGTAGACAATTTCTTAGTCATGTTAGTCCTAGAAATAAAAGTCAGAAATGGCTACAAGCAAGGTTATTTTGTGAAATGGTAAAGATATTTTTAGATGAGATGAAAATGTTGATGTTTGATACCGTTATTGTGTTGCCACATCATAAAAAGAGGCTTGAAAAAGACGAAGGAGAACATGTACAGAGTGATGTAAACTGTCTAATGTGAATGGAACTTCGTCATTATAATGTTTCTGAGAATATTCGGATATTGTTTGTTCTATAGATTTAACTAACTGTTCTAGTTCAAGAACTGCAAAATATATAACCATTTTGAAGTTTTGAAAGCAGAGTCGGAGTTTGATATGCTAAGTATGCTCTGAATAAACTGTTCATGCCAGAAGACAGTCTCATTCGTCTTTCTGGAAGAGGGAGGGAGTTCGGTAGAGATTTACATTTTTTGATTTTTTGGCATGCAGACATGTAGTAATTACAGTATGACATGTGCCCTTAGAATAGAAGTTACGACATCTGGTGGTGGAAGATAGGACTCCACAGCGTATTTCTGAATCAGCCCATCAGGGGGTCAAAGGAGAGATGAACAGTGTTCAATTTTAGGCATCCTACTAATTTCGACATGGAGCCTAAGAACAAAGGGTTAGATATAAATCAACAAATGGAGTGTATGGATAGACTGGTATGTTTGTTGACTCTCGACTATGTACTAGAGCAGATCAATAACCTGTCTTATAGATCACTTATTGATCACAAGTGTCTATTGCCACGCATGATCGGCAGCCAGGCTCCGTCGAGCGTTATTTACCCTGGAACAGTTTCAGTCCAAATTGATTGAACTGGTGATGCGTAAAATGCGGCCGGAGATGGGACATGGCCTCCAGAAATTTGGGCAAGTTTAATAGAGAGAAAATAAGCTTTTAACGACGTCTGATGGTGGAAGATTGGATTCCAGAAATGACCACAGCATATCAAATAGTGGAACCGCCCTTTATGGATACCTCTGTAATCAGGACAGCCTCGCTACTATACATGTAAAGGGAACAATACAGAATTTGTCATCTCCAACCAAATTCACCTTGTAATCAGTACGTCTCTGTATCATTGACAGCATCCGTCAGTCCCAAGTCCTTATTAGTGGTTCTACTGTAGTTTTGACCAAATTTGTACACAACTTCACCCGATAAATATTTCATGTTACCTTTACCTTCAGTGTTGTGACCATCTAAGAGCAGTTGTGTAGGAACCACGGCCTCATTGCTGCTTTGTCCTGCACAAGTCAAACTCAAGTGAGTGTTATGCCAGCTACTAAAGCAAAGATGCCTCTATCACGACATTAAAAGTTGCTATTGAAAGGATTCTGAGAAGTCCACAGCCAGCATAATATAGAAGTTTACAATCCTCAAAAATGCCAGGCAAAGCTTCCTATCGTTCTCAAAGCGTTATGATTGATATACAAGGGTACCCAGGCTATTTCATTGGGTGTGCCTTGTCACAAACTCTGCCAACACATTACAAATCTCCTCGATGGCAGATCGCACAAAGATCACGACCATATCGGAAGTTGACAAATCCCTAGGGACCGCTACCAACACGTTGTGTCATCTGTGCATGACATTGCCAGTATCGGGGGCCGTCTCTCTCCCTGGACGCCATCAATCAGAGCGGTTACTGGATGATAAATTTTATTAAACCTGCCAACGGGGAAACCGTTGCCAATCCATATCATTTTAAAGGGGCTCTATGGGCAGGAGCCAAGTAGGCAAGATTAGGTTCTAATATAGACAAAGTCACTAAGAGAAGTATCTCCCATCCCAGAATATATCAACCACTGTAAATAATGGTCTCCTTAAGTCTACCAATTTCACCCACGACACATTTTTCTCTCCAAGACCCCATTGGATTCTGTTAGATATAGCTCAAAATCCCGGCCATGAATCCATCATAAGCCTTAACATCACCTCTCCTCTCAATTCTTGGCTAAGAATCGCCTCTTTCCCACAACTGGCATGACATGTTTGGTCAAAAGGACCAAGTATCAAACTTGATACCAAAGAGCTCAGTGGTGATGTATAAGATCCACTCTTTGATCCAATGACCATTTTATCCAATACCCCATCAGATTTGGTTAGATAAACAGGGATATCACAGTGCTTGAACAACAAAACTGTAAACATCCCTTGTGAAAATTTTGTCCTTAAGTAGAACTGCCCTTATTTGTAAAAATATGCATCCAAAATGCTGATTTTTGGTCATATTTCGAAAATTCGAAGTTCTACTGAGAGCTGGGACGTATCTTTACAGTTCTTTTGTGAAAAAAAACAACCTCTCTGATGAGAAAAACACTAATGTTCAAAATTTGAAGATGTCACATCCCTGGATATAGCTCACAATCCCGACCATGAGCCAACCATAAGCACAGCTCTACCTCAATTCCACGCTCAGCATCGCCCCAGGATGTTCTAATTCAATCCAGCACCAAATCATTAAGGTCTCTTTGTATCCATAAAGCTGCCCGAGGGCTCCTTCCTAACTGTTTAGTTAGAGCTATGACTTCTGCCACACTGGAGGGCAATGATCGTGTTTTTCCCAAATGAGATGAGAGCAATACCCTTTATGATCAAATGAACCCTGTACTTCTCGAGATGATGGGTCATTTTGGCCACTTTTACAAGCATTATGAGTATCGAGATGAGACAACTTGTGCATCACTAAGGAAGAACAGTGGCTAACTGACGATTTGCTTGGCAATTTCAGTTGGTCAAATGAACCAGTTTGCATGTAAGGCTACATTTAGTCTGTTTAGTAGGTCCGAAGAGGTATCTCTGTCTCATGGTCAAAGGCTACTGAACATGCTGAATGGGAGAAGGGTGTGTTCCTGGTATACCAGATCTGTGTGATATTCTTGGCTCTCCTAATAACGTGGTTGTGTTGTCCTTTGCCTGTTGCGTCTTCCTTAGGAGGCCTAACTTCATCCATCCAAGATATTCAGAGAAATGTTTGCATGATTTTATTTTTGCAGGTGCTATGTTGGCTATTTGTGATGTAAACGAATACAGGAAGTGTGTACAAGAATTAAACACTTCACTTAAAGAGGCAAGCAATTGAATTCTGCACAACTGAAGTCACCAATGCCATGTTCTCTGCACGCTCAACTCACAGTGATTCGCCCAGACAAGGCTTTATTCATTGGCCACCCAGGTGTCACGAAACTGGCCGAGACAGTTAGATCGATGACAAGATCGATATTTCACACTGGATTTCTTCGGAGTGATCAAATTCGCATCGACCATGTCATTTTGAGATCTGCCTAAATCTCCTTTGTCTAGCATTGATCTTGTCACTTTCAACAGTAGCAGACTCAATGTTAAAGTATGAATATCTATAGAAAGCGTCAGGTCCCATTCGTTTGATAAAACCGTTGGATTTGTTTAGTGTTTAGTCTACTGAACATGATTTCGTTACTCCAGTTGATTAAAAGAACTATTGAGAGCACATCTACATTTGCACCTTAAATCAATAGCAGTATATTCAAATAAGGCACAAGCACATGTATCAAAACATATAGATTGCAATTCTTACACTATTTCTGTCTTTTCAGCCCTCTTGTATCGTCATGATTGAGAAACACCTTCAGCAAGTCATGTACAGTGGAACCCCGGTAACACGACCACCCAAGGGACTAAGCCGAAGTGGTCGTGTTACCGGGGTGGTCGCGTTAGTGAATTTAAGAATCATAAGTAGGTTTTCCCGCCAAAATATCGTCCTGCTGTGTGTACATTGACATGCATTAATGACTACGCCACCGGGTGATTCGATAATTTTGTGTGTATATTACGAATAAAAAATCATTTCTTGAGTGTTTTGCGTTTAATTTGCAACTTATGTAAATGAGTAAATAAACTGACGAGAGCTAATTAGACCAAACATTACATTAAAACTTGAGCATGCTAATTAGAACAAGCATGTAATTCACACCATCGGCAGCTGCCCTTCTTGATGTCAAGCTAATATTCCCGCTAACATTGAGAGAGCTGATGTGAGAAGATGTTGAGAATTCTTCCTGATGTCTTCCTGCTTTAACATCAGCCAATTTGAACTGGTACTGATTAAATCATCTTTTTAATAACGTATTTTATCAACATTACGACGTAGTAAGCATTCTTTACTTTGAGTATCGGTACTCTTACTAATCAACATAATTTATTTGTCCTAAAAACTACGTGTGCATGCCTCTTGACATCATTTAATACTAAATGATGAAAAAACAAGCCGTGAGTCGAAAAGAAAGTTTATTCTTCATTTTATTTGCGCTTACATTTGATCAAACCTTGGAGGAATTATACTTGAAGTATAGTTCCTCCAAGATCAAACTCACTTACACATCATTTATTTTCATATGGATTCCCATGGTCATTGTGTTCGAGGTGCTAATTATCAACACGGATTTGCGAGAAGGTGCCAATTGATACCATGCAGTCATGGTTGATTACGGCAATTAGGCCTCATGGTCGCGTTAGCGGGGTTAATTTGCAGTTTGGGACCGACCAAGCTGGTGGTCGCGGTCTGGGTACCGGGGTGGTCGTGTTAGCGAGGGCCAGTTAATGGGAATTAGAGAGAAAACCATTCGGGACCGGAGAATTTTGGTCGTGTTCGCGGGGTGGTCGCGTTACTGAGGTGGTCGCCGACCGGGGTTCCACTGTACTTTAAAGCCTCCCACCAAAAACACAGACAGCATCCATGCATTAATTATTTCCTTTGGATGAATGAGACAAGGCTCAGCTTGAGGATATTGGTCCTACTGTTTCATTAGTGCAGTGTGGCATGATAGAAACTAATCCCCACTGCGGTATTCTCTGCGACTTTTTTTGGTCACCGCGGTTGTACCTCTTCTTCTGTGTTCGTTGATGATGATTTTGAGACACCGGTTGTTGAAATCCGGCAAATCTTTTCATCCAGGGAGTGGGATCTCTAATCTGACTGATGCAGGTACAAGAAATCTTTTCATGAAGAAGCAAGATATAGCCTAATGATATATTGGTGTTAGATTTTTCTTTGCCACATTTTGCGACTGTGGAAACTGGACACCAATAGGTAGTCTGGTATATTCTTGGTGATTCTTTGGTCTTCAATGTCAGTCATGTCACTGGAGCTGTAGCATGTTCAGTGAGAATGATAATGATAGTGAATAACTGCAACTGCTGTTTGATCCCAATTAGGTTTGAATGCAGGCTGCAAACTGCAAAAAATTCTGCTGTCCGGGAGTAAAACGGGTCATTGAAGCCAAGTTTGATATATTGCAGGTCACATCAATGACCTCTTCTTGTCTCGGGCACTGTAACGATTGACGTAAACAAGAAAATTTGGTCATATGTGATAATTATTGCACTGTTCCTGTTACAAAAATCTCCCCTTGAGGCTTTATCTTGAACAAGTACTGCAATGACAGCTCACGAAGACTCCATTCAACACTTAGAAGCAAATATTTAAAAATCTGCTGATCCGAACAAGAAGAGCCAGTGCCCCATGCTAATCTAATCAAACACGTCCTGCTAACTCACCGTGTGTCTGAGGTCAGGCGGTGACCAAATCAATCACCGACAGGGTCGCTCCAGTGACCACTGCATCGATGAGAAGAAACACTATTGATTAGTACTTTATCACTTAGCAACGCACGGCCCGCAGCATGACCTGTGTGGATCTTCAGATATGTACTTTTTTTCTGGGGTGGACGATAACAGGTGAAGAGAGAATTCTCCATTACCAAAGTCATTTTTAACTTCCATGCGGCATGATTAACCAAAGGAATTGTAAAAGTCTAAACTAATCGATTGAGATGGATTCTGCATGGAAATCTTGTCAAGAGCCCTGTTGATTTCACAGCAGACAGCCTTGTCAATGGCCTCAAATTAAGTAGTGACTTATTCAGTTACTTGAGATCAATACAGTGCAGTCATGTAACTGGTCAGTAAGGAAAAGCTGTCTTGTCAAGGGGCAGGATGGAACATTACATTACTGAAAGTAATGATATATACATAATCTGATTGATGCTAAAGCGAAATATCGATATCAGTGCTAATTAAACATTTATTCTTCCAAATATCTCGAAATGACCACTTGATCATGTTCTCAAAATATCAACATTTTTTTGAAAATTTTCTTGATGACATGGAAAACAATGTCAGTCTGAGTACTGAACCAAAATTTGGGGTGAAAACATCAAAGTCTAGTTGATTGAGAGGGAATATCGTTTTCGTGATATTTTACTGCTAAACCAGCATTGATATAAAAATTTTCGCTTTAAAATCTAGATGATGTATCCATCATCAATATCCCGCATTTTCAGCGATATATCACGCACAGTTTGCGGATGCAGACCACTTTAAAAATACCTTGTACCCAGGTCTTACAGGCTTTTCAGTCCAATACATTCATGCTCATGGATGGTCATATGGGCCCTGGATCCGAGGCCCCTTTTTGAGTCTGATGGTAGAATTTTGCAAAATTTTACCAAATGTTTGAAAAACCATGAAGCGGTTGGAATTTGAGCTGATTTTTATATGCAGCATCTGTACAACATCAACAACTACATTGGCAGTATTTTATTGGTTCTGACATGTCTAGATATCAAATATAACAGTATATAATTTTGGGTAATTTTTGGATGGATTTTCAGGGCAAACACGAGCGACGCTAAGATGCTGAAAATTTTGGAACGTAATGATATACATAATCTGATTGATGCTAAAGCGAAATATCGATATCAATGGTTGATGGATTTGACTGAAAATGAAGGATGTTGTAGAGATCCTCACATGAAATTGGTTGAAATCCGACTTTGTTTAATTTTCAAGATGGCCGCCTGGCGGCCATATTTGAAGTTTGTTCTCTTTTATGAATCAAAAGCCTTCTTTTTATTTTCACTCTCAATGTTTTGAAACTGAAAATCACCCCATTTCCATGCATTACCTCTCAAGGGTAATGTTGTCCATTATTGATGACAGCAAGCTGAGATGAAAACGGAATAAATGTAGTTATGTTGGTGAAATATTCATTGAAATATTGTCCTCACAAGCAAAGCTACAGTGTAACTTGTCAACAGGGAATCCTATATTTTATATTGTGCCATCATTTATTGCTGGCTGAGAAATCACCTGCATGGGATGCTTAGAATATATGATGGTTGGCCCCAGACATATTTCAGGAAAAACAAGCCCCTGCTACAAGTTTTTGTTGATATATTATAGGCAAATTGTTGGTTTTCATTTTGCTTGCTGGTAGCATCAATACTACATCTACACATGGGTACATGTATATGAACTAGTGTCAACTCAAATTGTCACAAGGGGGCTAATGCCACCATCTTGACCACAAAGGTTTCTGCATCTCATCATCGGATTGTTCTAGTTTTAAAGAGAGTATGAGGTACGATGATACTCTGTCATCTGTTTCCAGCTCTTACATCTGTCTAACCCACAGAAAATGCAAAAAATTTGCATCAAATTCAGTCAGATGACTTGAAAATAATTAAATCGGGAGATTTAATTAAAACTGCAATAAAAGTGTCAGTTTAGAGAACTCCGGAGAGTGTCTTCTTAACGAATGGAATAGAGGAAACAAAAGTGTTCTGCTATTAAAATGCGTTATTGAAATGTAGGAGTACTCAGCTCTGGGCCATGATGATGAAGCACCTAGGCATGAATAGTCGGGATTGTTCTCACTATTACAAGCTTTTAACAGTTTATTGCAGTTTTTATCAAATCACCAAACATACATGTACTGGGATTTTGACGCAAAATATTGGGATTTTGATGCAAAATATTGTCCTTTTCTGTGGGCAATAGCCAGATGCTATGGAAAAGGGATGACACTTCCAGGAAGTCCTACTTGTACCTTTGCTTTTTTTTACCGATAACCTTTCTACCAGTTGCTTTTTTACCTGTAGCCTTTTTTACAAGGGCCTTTTCACCATAGCCTAAAACCATTAAGCGGTAGTGCTCTGTAGGGCGTGCGTCATTTTCATGGAAACAACAAGTATACAAATTCCATCGGACTTAAAAGATGGAAGGCGCATTCCTTTTGTTCTTTCCTCTCCTCTTTGCATGTCTTCCACGATACTTCGTTAGCAAAATAATACTTTCCTACTTGACACCATGGAAAAAGATGAGTTTGGCTGAATCTGTCATATGATGTTGTTCATTGTAGACAAAGATCCTCATATTTATGTTGCTAGTGACTAACTCACAACACTCAATTAAAACAGCATCTTCTGCACTTCCCACCCACGTCTGTTTTTGTGGAGGAAGATTCTATCAACACAGCACAAAACGTTGTCATTCCTTTGTTAGCTTGCAATATAATATTCCCCGACATTTCGAAACAAAAGTATTTTCATGCGACAAGGGAGACAATTTGAAATGTCAAGCCTCTTTCATACTATCCAGTAACCAGAGATGGTACATATATTATTTCATACAATCCATTTTTCCACTGCTGAAAGTCAATTGCATATTTATTGTATACTCACCGTATTAAACCAAACACTTCTCCACATTTCTTTTCTTTGAAACTTTATAAAACTTGGGGCAAAATACTGTAAACTGCCATTTTTGTGTGTGTTTCATTTTGGTGGACTTTTAAATTTTATAGTATTAAGTTCTTTGATAAAGGATTGACTTACAGTTTGACCGAAAACCATCTGAGACTTTGTTAAACAGCCCGCAGTTTTCTTACCTTTGGTAAAAACAGCAGCTTTAAAACTGTGGGCATGATATTAACTCTTTCAGTGCCAAGGACGTACATGTACGTCCTAAATATTAAGGTATTTTAGTTCCTCCAGACGACACCAGATGTCCCCAGCTACTCAAATGTGGTTCATATGGTTTCTCTGGCCTGGGGCGTCCAAATTGAATAATTTTTTCGACTGAGAGGGTGGGGTCGGGTTTGCCACCCCTCATTTTAGGTGAAAAATGGTGAAAATCGGCCAAAAATACCACTCCCTCAAAAAAATTTAGAACATAATCCTAGTATGCCCCTACTTATTACTGCTGTTTTATTGAAACAGGAGGTAAAGACAAAGGTTTTGAAGAATTTTGATGAGTGTATCTCAATTATTTTTGTGAGATTTTGGGTAGTGACAATGCCCAAAAATGCCCAAATCCTGGGCACTGAAAGAGTTAAACAAGGTACTGGACTACATTTTTTGCAAATGTGTAGCAGTAACTGAGCAAAGGCATTTAAAACTAAACCTCTAACTATGTTCTGAACATGCAGGAGGTTTTTTTCTCAAGATAATTACATCTACATGCTTTGCATTAGAAACAGTGAACATTCCAATATGAGAAGTCACTCAAAGGAACGATCATAATCTTTCCAAGTACATGTATGTAACTTATCCTCGATATGGAAAACCTATAAAATTGGGAAGGCATCGACTCCAGAAGTATGTGTGCATGCATGTCGAGAAAACGACAAGTAATATGAAACCGATATCCAATTATATGATGCGAGATGGAATCTCGACAAGCCCAGGCAGCAAGGAATAGAGCTTATGAGCCCACGAGAACTTGCTGCAAATTGATACATTAGCTTTGAGCGCACTGAGTGGGACTCAGCTTGCCTCAGGGGAATCTTAGTGTCGAAAGAACATCAGACACGTCAGACAGAAAAGGTCTGGCACTCGGTCTGGCACAGTGAGCGCGGTGATAACCTTACAAGATCAGCAAGGAAAAGACATTTTGCCATGAGGATTTTTTCTGTTCAAGAAAGTATCAATACACCAGACTGAGCTGGTCTCAAGGGGGAATTATGAGCAGCCTACTTATCCCGGTCGACTGTGCTTTGAATAGTACCTTCCATGGCACCGGTAGCAGTTATATTCCAAATTCCACATTTTTTATCAGGAATTGCCTTGGCATCTGAGCTTTTCATCATAATAGCTGCGCTTACACCACGAAATATTGGTGGACCAATTGCACTTACACCACCACATTGCCGCGACAAATTGGTTCGGCAATCCATTGCCGATACAAATTGCCGAGCGAATTTGTCCCACCAAGCTTGATGGTCCAAATTCGCCCGGCTTGTTAAAAGCTCGGCTTTGTCGTGGTGTAAGCGCAAATGGATCGGCAATTAGCTAGTTAGATGGTTCGGCTCCAGGCGGCGCTTTCGAAATGGCGCTTCTGCCAAGGCTTTCCGCGTTCTGCTTATTGTTTGCGCGCCATCTGTAGCCGGATTTTATAACTAGCTGCAGCGCTGGTGTAAGCGCTAGGTGGATTTTCGATGGTGCGGCATTGGTTCCCGAACCAAGATTGGTGGTCCATTTTCAGGTGGTGTAAGTGCGGCTATAGAGAAACCCCCAAAAAACAACACTTCAGATACATTCTTCTTGATGCCATACCAACCCATTGAGCTGTGGAAATTTCTACAATTACTGAGCACATTTCCAATTTGGCAAGAACAAATGGCAAGCGTAGCAATCTGCCTCCATCGGGACAGAAATTCAATAGAGAATAGCCCAATGATTAGCGAGCTAATAGCACTAGGTATTGATTAACTGGACCAATACACTGAAGTGGATCTTGAGTACAGTATCTGGCAAATAGACCCAGCAATTCCTGCCAGTCAAATTGATCCTGCTAAGCCCCTTGATAAAGAGAGAAGTTCTGTCTTAGTTTTAATGTGGCTATCACACGTTTGATTATGTTTTCATTGTGTTTGTCGATTGATAGGCATGTCGTTGGTGGGGATTGGTCAGGCACAGACCACGCCTTGAAATACTGGCTCTCCAGCTAAAAGACCGGAACAATTCCAGCCTGTCAAATTGATCATGCTATAAGCTCCAAGATAAACTGAAAAGTTCAGCTAATATAAAATGCTGATAACACATTTGCTTATGGTTTTGATTGCATTACTGATGGATAGCTCAAGTCTTTCCTGTGGTCGATGGTCGAATAGAATTGGTTACGACCAGTTATGCACTGAGCATGCTGGCTTCATGCAAGCTAAAAGATTGGAACAATTCCAGCTTGTCAAATGGATCCTAGCTGCTACCTCCAAGATAATGTGAGAAGTTCAGCTGATATATTACGCTTTCACATGTTTGGTCAGATCACCTTTGCTCATCGATAGCTATAGTCTTTCCTGTAGTTGATTGTCGAACAGCATTTGTTGAGATCAGCAACACAAAACTGGTTCTCAAGACCGGAGCAATTCCAGCCTGTCAAACTGATCGCACTTATCTACAAGAAAAAGAGAGAATTCTCCTTTTCTTGTAATTTAGCGACATCAATTTGATAGAACATCGACTTTTGGTCGATTTTTAACACAGCCGTCACCCGTCTGTTTATCCTCTGTCAATTGATAGGTTAGTCTTTGCTGCGGATGATGGTGGAATAGCTCTACCGAGTTTTTTTCGATGTTGGTTCTTTTAGCTGGCTGACTGACCAAAGCAATTCCAGCTTGTCAAATTGATCCTGCTAATCTCCGAGATAAGAGTGAGAAGGCAGATTTTTAGAATGTGGCTGTCGCATTTTTGATTATGGTCTGATAGCACAATCCACAGGGTACTTAGCTGCGGTTGATGGTTCAGACGATTTGTCAAGTTCAAAGTGGCACTGGCCTAAGCTTTTACAGAGTGTCGAACAATGTAAAAGTGGCACAAGCTTAAGCTTTGACACAGTGTCGAACAATTCTAGATCCTGAGCTGCCAAGGTTGTAGCTTTGGTTTCTAAGTTTTCACTAAAGATACCGGTACTGTATGAGGGTAATGACTTGGAAACTTCAGATCTGCATATCATTTCACTTCATATCATGCACAACCCAACCTCTGTACTGTTTTGAAATTGCGGACAGCTGGCCAAAGTCAGGCCAGTATTCCGTCTTCTGAACATGAGGAAGAAGCCAGAACAGCACGCGCCTCCAGGGATTGCAGTTCCATCTCCGTCTTCCTATGAGAGCAGACTTGGGATACTATCTGTTCCATTCTAAAGAGGAATATACTAGTCAGTATTAGTATTGTGAACTCTTGTGTTGGACTGACTAGCTGACAGTATATCATGTGTTTTACTTGCTGTCACTGAGACCGACAGGAGCACTTTATGATTTTCATTACACCATAGAAATTCCAGACTATCCCTCAATATTGTTGACACAATAACACAAAACTTTCACTAGTAGTGGAACAGCTGGCAAGGGCAGTAAATGGACGACCGACGAATCATCGCAATCGTGGCAGCAGATGAGAATCCTAGAAATGGGTGTCTTGTCCGGGTTCATTCACTGTTTGGTTCCAGCTGAGAATTGGCTATCAGTGGACACTCTCCTCAGTATGATCGGTAATTTGGAGAGCTGGCACGTTGCCAGATGACTGTGTCCATCGAAATAACTGTCCCTTGGTTTAGACGCCAATCACTGAATCTCTACAGGACTATATTTCTTTACGTTGGACAGCAGCTTAGATGCATAGACCAGTCTAGTTTATGAAGTCAACAGTCTAATTTAACTGGCATTCCCTTGGAGTTTGGCCATCAGGTTCACGTACTCTGGACAGAATTGGTTCCCCTAAGCAACATAGGCTCTGGGCCCAGTTGTTCAAATCAAGTTTCGTCAATAACGCTCGCATTTAGGAAATTTGGTGAAGCCTAAAGGCTTCACTGAAGGAGACAACGCCAAGTTAACACCAGTGTTGGCGACAAAATTTCTTTTGAACAACCAGGCCTACCTCAGCCTCTACATCTAACTATAAAGTCACCAAATGTAAAGTAAAAGAAAAGTCAGTGCCGAATTCGCCTGGCAAGCTGTAAGCCTAACAGCCATAATTACTACCACAGGGAGTAGAAATCACATCACATGATCATTATGAATGATTCGGTATTCCTCTTGGGTAGCCCATTCATTTTCATACAAAGGTGAGGTAGTATTACCACTTCGATGACATTTATTGTAACTCCCGGCTTGCTGATTCAACAGTTACCATAGTATTGGCTGGATGGAGGGAACAACAGTCATACTAGACATGAAAACGTCACTTTTATTACACATTTGAAGATCAACATTACATCAGTCATCATGATGAGAATATCATGAACCACGGAGACAAATGCTCACTGAGGCAAACAAGTGCTCTTCATTCCATCTTCCATCTCTAAGTTGATAGGTGAATGATGTCAGTCCTTCCTCTAGCAAATGAGTGTAATGTATCCACTGTTTAGGTTGAAAAATCTTTTTACCAAGTGTATTAAACCTGGACTAGTGAAGACCACCGCACTATTAAAGTCTGGGATGGACACAATGCTACCTCGGCTTGTGGTCTTCACAAGTTTCGTCCATAATCTTGTTACATGGGCCCATGCAGTCTGCCCTGGATCTCATCAGCAGGCTGGCACACTACCAGAACTTGAGCCAACAAGAACAGGAGTTAGCAAGAACAAAACTAATATAACAATAAAACCTGGTTAGGTATAATGTTAGACTGTAAACTAAAATGGGCAATGAACAAGACCCTGATGAGAGACTGTGACTTTGTCATGTTCTTTGTTGGTTGTGACAAAGATATCTTCCTTCAAGACAACGCAACACTGGACAAATTGACAAGCTATGCTTGGATGGGGGAAGGAGGGGGAGGGGATGGACAAAAGGCAAGATAACTAACGGTAATAAATTGCCTCCAAACCACAAATTACCCGATTATCGTTACAGTATATATGCAGTGAGCTCTTCATCAACATACATCCTCCGATATCACCCCATATAATTAGTGATCTGATGATATCGTACGGATGTTACTTATTTCCATTGATTTCGTGTGAGAGTGGTAATCACAGGTTGTAGACTGTCAACCACAATGTCAATGGAGGGTTTGATAAAAGACCAGTTTGGTCAGCTTCCAAGGCTGCAATGAGCAACTGGTGACTTTTTGCAATTGCAAGAAAGTCACCTACTTTTGCGACCAAATCTGCATAGATGCCGCGCCCTTCACCACCGTATTGACTAGAACTTAACATCCTAAACAAATTAGAACTCCTTCAAAATAAAGTAAATGATATGCCAATTTCAAGGGTTGGAGACTGTTCTACGATTCCCACACTTTAAATTGGCATTCACTTTGTTCGGAAAGAGTTCTAATTGCTCTAGGATTTCAAGTTCAAGCCAAAATGATGGTGCCAATGGTCAACCCCTAGGTGAAAATGGGGTGAAATCAACCTTGCTCCTCACCCACTAGTGACTATACTCATGAGTGAGAAGTAAGGAGGCCTCCAAAGAGAGCATTATGGACAAGGAGAGCAATGCCCTGCTTTGCTTTGGGTTCTTCAACAGCCTTTTAATCCTAATGGATTCTTAGTGTGAACCAAACATTCTTTAGGCTTCCCCAGTATCATTGAGGTGTGATATAATGAAGACGCAGTGCAGAGCTTCATCAGTATGCACTGGTTATCAATTGGCTAGATGATGAACTCAATACTTCTAAACGTGGGGAGCATAATATTAGGAACATGAAGTTGTACTCGGAAAGGACCATATTCCAGCCGAGAAGTTGGTGTTTGCTCAGTCCCTCCCTGCAGCCTTTGTACCATATTCCAGCCTGAAAGTTCCGGTAGGTGTAGATGACTTGCATGACGTAATGGTGGCCAACATAAAGAAATGCAACAGTGCCACGTCGCTTGTTGTGCATCTGATGGAATGGTGGGATTCCACCAGCCGTCACAAGCGATGTGGCTGTATTGCGTTTTCTGCCATTACGTCATGCAAGTCATCTATAATGAATAAGTCTTCAGAGTAAGTCTTCAAAATGATGGTGAAACATATGTCTTGACTTTTACCAAGGGTCCCAGAGAAGCTCTGACCATTGGTAAAACATATTCGCACAGAGGACTCCATAAGAATCACCAACACAGTCTTTGCCCCCAGCGAAAGGCATAGGAAGTCAACCAAACTCCATTATAAGGAGATTGTTTGCATTATCTCATCATAAACATGTTCTTATAACATCCTAATCTGATTGATTTGAAGCGAGTCGCCTAATTAGTAAGAGATCTCAAGCATCATTAGCGTCTTCAAACACTCATTACAAGTGGGCTAGATTTACTCGGATGAGCATCCAGGATAGCTTCTAGCATCAAGGCAGGGTAACGCTAGAATATAGTTCGAAGGCTGGAGCGGATACCAACTGTCAGGCTGGAATATGGTACTAAGGCTGCAGGGAGGGACAATGAACACCCATTTCCTCCAGGTTACTTGTTAATGCTGCATACAGGGAGTAACAGTCAACATCCATTTCAAGACTGGAATAGGGTTACTGAGGCTGCAAGGAAGGAGAGCAATTCCCTATTTCCATCCCTGCAGCTTAGGGAAATGTTGGGCAAACACTATAGGAGTCTACTTGCATTAAGGAATGGGTCCCTTTATTAGATTGTACATTGTAGTAACTAGAGTGGGATGCTAATGTTAGCAATCTGCCAATAATCCAATTTAGAAGTCATGTCACGTATTCACTCAATGTGACCCAGCCCAATAAACTTGGTCATTAAATGCTGACGCAAGATTACGAACCGTGCAAGACGACATTCTCATAATCAAAACTCGTGGAGTCAAGAATCTTGTCAGAAAGAAAAAGTATTGATTTTGGTATCAATAACATTTGTTGCATGCAAGGCTTGTCGGAGGAAGGAATTGACAATTTCCGACGGAGAGAATACAATGAGTCTAAGGATTATCGCCGAGGGAGTTTGACAGTTCTTGCAGCCGACGTGCTGAGAGGAACACTTTGCAAATTAAAGCATTGATTTATTTTGTTAGAAAATGAACTTCACTGCCAGATTGAACGTGTTGAAACACAAACTTAGTTTCAGGGTTTTTCAGCCAAGACAAATATGCAGTCCCAAGAGGTTTTTCAGAGAAATGAAATACCCCTGAAGGATTTCGAGCTTGTGAAAACCTCAAAGCCTAAGGCTTGTTTATTTCCCTGAAACCTCTAATTCTAAAGGGTTCATATTTGTGTTGGTTGCAAATCCCAAACATTTTTTTCAACAGCACAAAAACCTTTATTTCGAAGAGTTTAGTCCAGACCAAGACATACATTTTTTGTAGTGTAGTGGTTTTTTATGCCCAATTCTCATATTTTCTGGGCATCAAGCATTTACCTGTCAAAGCCAGAAACCACTACCGAATATTTATTTTTTCTCGTCTCCCTCTTAGCAGCTTTATCGTCAAATGCAATCAGCGGAGTGAGACAAGGCAGCAAAAAGGTTTTTATTGTTCCGCATATCCAATCATACATTTTTTCCCGCCACATTATCAGGGAAAAAGTGTGAAAATGAGGTGTCGACAGTCAAATGATTGACGTGATCAGGATTACAAGAGCTCACGATTGCTTGCACATGTTCAGACATGTTCAGGACAGTACTATTGCACATATTCATACATGTTAAGGACAGTACTATTGCAGATGGTGGAAAGACAGCGCATTGAGTGAGGGAATTTGACCAAAATAGACTTGTGACGCCGAAAAAAACTTTCTTAGGTGAAAACGAATGTCGCAAACTCCAAGTACACGCAGTAGGTACATGGGCGTTACAACATGTACAAGGAAAATGCGTTCCTACCTGCTTGTAATGACCCCAACATGTTTGTCATAATCCGATCTTATTAGAACACCACGAACAACATCAATGGGACAGAATCTGGAACGAGAAAATGAGACAATTCCGTTAGCATCACAATACTGGGCTATACAATCATGACGTGTATGTAGAGTAGTGAGAGTGATCGTAGTTTATTTGACATTCATGACATTGGATATTTTTCAGAACAGCTGGCGATGAGACTTCGGGTCACTTTTGGCAGGAACTGGAGGATCGCCAGGGACAGAAGACGATGGGGGAAAGTTGTGACTGGCCTATGCTTTATGCTCTCAGAGGAGCGAAGGGCTTACATTGTAAGTAAGTAAGTAATTGAAGGGGAAGATGTACATACCATCAAAAATTATACTGTACATGTAAATAAAATAAATAAACCAAAAACATGTAAGCGAGCCATATATATTATAAGGCTTGCTTATATTTTATGTTTTGCATGGACTTAAGGTAACTAGCGCAGTTAACAATGTGACTGAGCTGTAAAGTTTCTTCTCAAGTTTTTTACATATATTTTATTCATAAAAAACCCCCCAGAGATCACGCAGCCAGTGACTGACATCTAGCCACAGCAAAGACCGTACCAAACCTTTACACTTATATTCAATGTCAATAGTATTTCAACTCATAGTTTCCACTATGTGTAATAATGTGTGCATATTAACAAATACCGTTATTGATTTCAACTTTTACAGAGCTATAATGAGCTGAGCCCACTGCAAGTCTGCCATGCACCGGCTTGTTGTATTTGTAATCCATTGTACTTCAACATGTTGAAGACGCATACATCTGCACCAGTGTTGTCATGGCAGGGAACTTCTAGGGCGGTTCCAGAATAAAGACGAAAGAATGGGTGGCCCAGCATATCACAATCAAAATTCATTTGTACAATGTTGATAATGAGCTACATACATACGATAATAATCTAAACACACATTGTACATGTACAATGTAGAAAAATACCAACACAAAAAGAAAGCAGTTGGTAATATTAGTAGAGAAAACCACTCTTGAAATTTACAAGTGGTTCAAGAGTAATATCAACACATAACGATAGAAAGAATCGATACCTTGAGGTAATTCAAACGCATTGACCTGGATTCCTTGGTATGCGATGAAGGCTGATTGTGACATGTAAACACGGGCACTGATGCCAGGAACAGTTCAACAATATGTTCCTTCTTATTCAGCAAATAGTTTATGAATGTGACTAATAGTGGTATAGTGGAACACCCTTGGCGAACACCATCTAAAAAAATGACACTGCATTTGGTACCAGAGTGGCTATTTCAAGTGAAATTGACAATTATCACTATCACCTCTCACTTACATGTAAAAGGACAGCATTTGTCAATCCCAATGGTGTCTTTTTATAGAAAGGTTCTTCTGTTTCCTAAACTTGCTCATCTTACAACACCTACCTTCTATGATGGTTTTAGAGAGAACATATCTGTTTAAGTATCAGCTTGAATTGGGACATGGTACGCTAAATCAAATGTGTTGATAGCAGCATTGAGACGAGATATAAACCCTGTCCCCTCCACCATAGATTAAATCCATAGTCAATGAAGGAAAATAAGGCTGCTCCATGCCCTAGTCAATTTATTGACCATCGACGTGTTGCAAACTTGGAGACATCTGAATTGCAGCACAAGATTTCAGGGCAGGGATCGATATAACCCGCTGATAACATTTGATAATCCTGGTGGTATGAAAACAAGGATGTGGCAAGGGGACAATGAGATTATTATTCAACCCTTATGCCATCATGCCTGCAGCATATTTTGAACGGCCTGTAGTCAGCGGATGGGTATACAATTACAATGACCAAAAAACATGAAGCCATAGTCATACTCTTGTGGTTGCTGCGAACCGTCTGCATGGACTGGCTTAAAGTTACAAGGAATCGAAATTCCTGGTTCTTCAAAGTCCTTTGAATGAGACTTGAAACCACGAAACTCTTACACCTGAGTGCCAATGGTAGGCTTGAGGAATCATCAGAAGTTGTCCGCTGAAAACTCTCATTGACCATGGCTCTATTCTTTCTAATCAAATCCACTCTCATTAGGGACACCCTCAGGACTGACAAGTACTGTCATTTGAGGTGTCTTGCTTAGAGAGGTCAAATTGAATGGAAACTACCACTTTGGGACCAAAACTAGTGTCCTTTAGAGAGGGTGTTCTTTATTATATAGAGAGGTGTCCACTAGGGAGATTCCACTGGAATCTCCCTAGTGGACACCTCTCTATATAATAAAGAACACCCTGATAATTGTCAATTTCACTTGAAATAGCCACTCTGGTACCAAATGCAGTGTCATTTTTTTAGATGGTGTTCGTAGGCCTATGTAGGCCTACTGCTTATCTAGTACATGTACCAATCGCTTCCTGATAGATATTTATGTCTTGTCCAGTCGACTGAGAAAGACAATTTCCGCCCAGCGTTCAGTTCAATTAGCCTGCAGAGTCCGCCTTAGCAATTCCGCAATATTGACAAGTTTTAAGCCAGGGTGATTATTCCTACATATCCTAACTGGAAATGATACACGGATGCTGGATACAATTGGAATGGCAGTGTTGTTGGATTCTGTTTAACTTGTATTATGTACCATGTAAATATGTAAGTTTTGGTTGAATTTACAAATGACACTATATCCCCTGGACAACACCAGATCAGGGTTCTAACCAGGCCTTTTTCGCGGGTCATCACATGTGGGGGGGGGGGGGGGGGGAGGGCACCAACATCACAAAATCCTTTCTGTTGCACCCAGGGACTGACATGTTCTCCACTCCAGGATCTTTTGATGTAGGTTGTCTCGCCTGAAAATAAATCTAAGCCTTTCCATTGCAGCTTGCCATCTGCAGACTCATTCAATTTCCAGGTGACACATTAGACAGTTTACATATTGTACATGTGGAGGAGAAAATGTTAATTTCAGTTGTTCTGAGTTAAAAGAGTTTTAGGTGTACCTTTCACTGTGGACCCACTGTTCGTACACACAGACTTACAACTGTGGCACAAACAGCAACCAATCAAAGGTTCATCAGCCTGGGTTGTGAAAGTGTCATACACTACAGAACAAAACTGTTTACATAACAAGGAACAGAACCAGAAAAGAAATGTTCAAGTTAGAGAACAATGTTACCCTGTAGTATGCAATAGGAAACTCAACTGGCTGAAGAAACAGAAAATGGTGAAAGTACATACTCACGATACAGCACACTTTTTTCTCTATCGCCCTGTCTTTTTTCATGAACATGTATGTCATACTGACAGGCCAATGCAATTCCTTTTAGATGTTAAGCAGAGTGCTGCACCCTGCCTTTTGAGACAGTGCCCATTTCCGCCCTGCCTTTACAGATCACTGGCTGAAACACTTACATGTAGATTAGTAGATATGATAAAGAAACCATGACTTTTCAATCAGGAATATCAGCAAGTCTGTCTTTCATTCATCTTTTTGTGTTCCCAAACTACGTTCGACGAAATACTCAGAAACGGAGACAATCAAACTATTGCCTGCCCACTGGTCAATCACGGGCCATAAACGTACATTCTATATACACATATGGAAAGAAGACTCCCCCCCCCCGAGAAGGAGCATGATTGCAATAACCTGTCATTCTCTGACAAGTACACCCCTCCTCCAAGTAGGCATGCCGCATAGGCTCTGAAGAGCAAACTACACGATTAACTAGGCCTACTGGTCAGATATATTTTTTAAAAGAATTATCGGAAAACATTCAAGAGGGGGAGCTGAGGCTGCATCAGTGACATCATTTCCAATGTTAGTACCGAGACCTTGGGAATCACCGACACTGGGGTGGGGAGTTGGACTTGGGCCGGGGATCCGTTAAGACAGTGACATTGTTACGCCAATGTCCCCCGTTGCAATCTATAGACGACTTTCGATAGTCGGACAGTCACCGGCTAATAACAAAAATTATTGTACGCATCCTGTCTGACAGCACATCATGCCGTGGACGTGTCTCGGACTTGGCCTCTACACTTTCGCTTTTTAACGGGCTGGCCCAGCAAACCAATGAATTTTTCCTCTTTCAAACTATATCAAATGGCCAACAGTTAAAATCACATGGACCGTGTGACTTAAAATGCCCAACCCAACACTGACCAGCCATCCAAAACGTCAATAACGCCAACTCGTTCATTGAATTGTCATTGTGTACACAATACATGCTATGCTTATGGGTCTACATTGTACACATGGTATACACATAGCGTACACACACATGAAAAAAGCCAGAGCACCCAGCAGTTTACGGTGGTGTTTACGGCCTGTCAAAATTTTCGATTGCTATAAAAAGGCGTTGTCATATCGCCCGTACCTTGAAATTTAATCCTGTTTAGTATTATGCAACAAATCACACGTTTTCACACTGAAAACAGTAGTTTTGTAAGAGAACTATCCACAAATTCGAGCAGAAACAAAACTCGGCTCGGAACATGGATAAACTTCCGTGTATCAATCCGCCACTTCCGTCAAACCTTTTACCTTATAATTCAATAACTGGATATTCATCGAAAACATTTCTTAATCTAAGACATATATGAATGTTTATGACATCCTAAAATAGGTTATTTTTAGTAATAAATTGTGCTGATAAGAATCAAATTATGTGTTGTTTGATCGCGGATTGACATATAACACAGGTGCTCTTCGGTCACCATTTTCACTCAGATTTTCATTTTTCTGCCCAAATTTCTCAATTTTTGATCTTCCCTTTCACTATTTATGGTAATTGAGCTGCTTGATTTGAGAAATCTAGTATGTGTTGATATTGGTAAACAAAAATAAACGCATAGTCGTTTGATTGATGTTGAAATATGTGATTTTTCGTAAAAAAGTGGGAGCCAATGACAGTCACAGGCATGCAGTCAGTGGCACAGTGCAGATGTGGAGTCGAGTGTGGTATATGTAGGCCTATAATGAATAGTCAGTATAGCACTGTCTCAGTGTCTGTACTTTCATTGACTGTACTCTGTAGAAGTGTATATGTAAGCTTGCATTGTGAGTAACACTAACAGCCTGGGACATGTCTCGGGGCGTCATGCGCTGTCTGTGAATGAATGTGATGTCTGATGACACTGATGCTATTTTTGTATGAATGAAAGTGAAGGCGGTAGTTGTGCTAACCTGTGTTTTACTCCATTGATTAGGCAACTTGGCCCTGGTGATTGCACTGTTCCGCACCCCAAATGCAAGACATTTGGAGACTGTGCAGCTCCATACCTTTAAAAAACAACCCCCTGATTCCTGCTGACCAGCGGCAGGGTGTATTCACTAGTTGCATGTTGCTTTACTACTTTTAGGGCAATGGTCAAAAATCATTTGTTGAGGCAAGCCTTTTTCACCACTTTAACAGGGTCTGAGAGTGGAGGACCTGCTGATTAATACATCATTTACATGCATAGTAATTTAAGCTGTCCCTCCCCCATGATTGATGATTAGTGTTGACCTAAGTCAGGACAAGCAGTCAGGACAGTAGGCCTAACTGCTGAGTTGGACCCCCGCTTGGACCATCCATCCTACATCATTCATATATACTGTTTTTCAGGTCAGACTCAGAATGGGACAAGACATCCGGATGACATGACATCAGATATCTGACCTCTGATATCGGCGGAGAAGTCAGAAAAATGTGACCATGCCAAGTTTAGCGAAGTTTGTTGCTACTCTTTTGGTGGTTTGTTCATTCATCAGCTGCCAGACATCGGATAAAAATGATAAAACGACAGCTGAGGGACTCAAATGTGATGAGCTCCGGATGGGACAGTATCCTTTTTGAATTGAAAACTGCAGTAATTAGTACTTTCTTGTGACACTAAATAAATCACCATGATTGGCAGACTTGAAACGGACTCAAAACACAATCAAGGCCTCAAACTGGGCATGCCAGTCACCTAAATGATAGCAATTTGTCCTCCAGATTCCTGCCTGCAGTCCCCTTTAAAAAATATTCTTTAATTGCCATCTAGTACTTCAACATCAGAGAATGTTCACAATGTTTAAAAGAATGTTGAAGTTTTAGAACGTTTTGTCCAAAACACATAAAACAATCTTCCTTAGTCTGTTCTTTGATATAAATGTGATGAACCCATCATTGATTTCAAAACTCAACAGCCGGCCGGCTGCAGCAAAAACAAGCGTTCAGTTCCTGGTAAGTTGCCATCAATTGCCATGGTTACGAGTTGGAATAAGTGTGTGAAAATGATTGAACTCTACGTCTCAAGTTCATTCATCATGATGTCACATGGTTCGTTCGTTTTAGGAACGGAGCTCCATGTTCTAAATAAATGGGGGTCCTCAGGAGAATTCTATAGAATTTCAGGTTTTTTGTCACTCACCATTTACTGCAGAGAGAGGGTTTTGTGCGATTCATTTCCAGGGGCAGGTTCTTACTAAATATATTTTTTAAAGAGTGACAAGAAAAGATTTAGTCCAAAAGAAGTAATGTGCTGTTATATACAGCGCTGGTGTAGGATCATATTGGTAGAATTTTTGTTTTAACTCATTTATCACCTTGATAGTGTTGATAATTTTTTTTTGTTTTTCAGTGAAATGTTATCCAGCAGAAGGTGTTGTTTGTAATGGGGGTGATGATTTCTTTACCAAGGAAGTGCCTTGTGAATGGACGTAAGTTTCCTAATTATCAAAGAATACCAAGATTCAAATAAAGATTGACGGACACCTTGACTGATGAATGTACGTTTTGAATGTTAGAAAAAGTGTAATTATCTCAATTTTTGACCTGCTTGCACTGTCTAGAATGAGGGTCACTAATATTATCTCTATTTTTAACCAAGTTGCGCTGTCTAGACGACCTGGTATCCAGTTTTTGAAAAACACTTTTATTTTCTTTCAGGGAAGGTAAATCCTTTGAGACCGCATTGCTTCTATCCATTTTCCTGGGGATGTTCGGCATTGACCGATTCTACCTCGGATACCCAGCTTTAGGTATGAAGTTCCTTCCAAACCCTTGGAAGTATTGTGTATACTGGTTAGGGGGTTCAGAAATGGACAAGGTGACAAGTGGAGGGATGTTGCTTTACCAATGACAACATTCAGCATTGTTGCACTTGATAAAAATCGGATATTGAATGGAAGATGCGCTTGGCATCAGATTGCAAAGCGAATATCCCCAAAAACTTTGTTAAAGGAAATTAAACCTGTCATGAAAGGCTTATGAAATTAGGAAGTTTTGAATTTTCAAGATGTTTTTATTAAACAATCTGAATTTCACCAGTTTGCAATGTTTCTTTCTCTTCACTTCCAGGCTTGTTGAAATTCTGTACCCTTGGCTTCATGTTTCTGGGACAACTTGTCGACATTCTCCTAATTGCGATGCAGGTAAGAGAACTTGGTTGGAGTGGCTTGCTGTTGACCATACCTGAGATAATATCTGGAGCAGACTCTTGTCCTTTCATCTGCCTTCAGTTAGCAAGCTTATAAAGTTAGCACCATCCAGGGGTGGAGTTTTTCTTGCTAATTAATGATGGGCAAAATAATAAAGTGTCGGATCCAATGTTCGTGGGTTAAAACCTCTGTCTGGTAGCCTCATTATCCTTCACAGGTCTTTTTTATTTGAGCGCTGAAATGAACGCAGCCACTTTATATCCCAGTGTGCTAATTTGACAGCTGTTGTGAAGGGCTTGGGACCCTAGTCAGTGGAATACACTATAAAAACCACCATCATTTATCAATTTTACTTGCAGGTTGTTGGACCAGCTGATGGATCTAACTACATCATCGACTATTATGGTGCTAAGATTACGAAGGTGATGCGGGACAATGACACTGATCTATTCTGAACATTAGCAATAACTTTTGAGGACGAAGTCAAGCTGTTTGGTTTCATTGTCTCAAACAAAATCCACGAGTCAAGATGTGAGATTGTTTTTTATCAATTAGGACAAAGAGAGACTGCATTATTCACGAATAGATGATGAATTGGTCTGTGGTATCTGTGTGCATTGAGTCTAAAATTGAAGTTCAAATGTGATATGAGCTGACCATAAACCGAAAATTCATGGATTGATTTTGGATGCCTCTGTCCACAGCTGGCATATCTGTGTGTTCAGTGATGCTGCATTGGAGTGCTTCAAATGAGACCGTTGTGTAACTCGTTCCATTGAGACTATAAAAACTGGTGATAACATCAGAAAAAAGGAAAATCCTACTTCTTCTATTATATCATCCCTTATTACAAGAATAAGATCACTTATTTTATGAATATGGGACCTTGGTGCGTGTATTATTATGGCTATTGTATAAATAGATATCAAAGCTTTCACAACATTATGTATATAAAGTTCCTTCATTCCAAGTATTTATTTGTAATAAATCGTCTTGAAAGCATTTGTGTGTTTTTCCCTCTCTTCCGACTATAAAAATGAAATGGCTGTACAGTTTCTCCTGAGACGTCATAGGATGCTTGTACAAGAAGGATGCTAGTGAATGGGCTATGCACTGACCACATTGAAAAGAGCTAATACTGTGCTCTCAAACCCCCCAGTCAAAGCACAAGTGTCTCTGCTGTACGTGAAGTGGTTTCAGAAAGCCATGATCAGTTGAGAGAGGGTCCTTGATGTTTGCGAATGGTTGTGACAAGCCGATAGGATCAGTTGAGAGAGGGTCCTTGATGTTTGCAAATGGTTGTGACAAGCCCATAGGATCAGTTGAGAGAGGGTCCTTGATGTTTGCGAATGGTTGTGACAAGCCCATAGGATCAGCTGAGAGAGGGTCCTTGATGTTTGCGAATGGTTGTGACAAGCCCATAGGATCAGTTGAGAGAGGGTCCTTGATGTTTGCGAATGGTTGTGACAAGCCCATAGGATCAGTTGAGAGAGGGTCCTTGATGTTTGCGAATGGTTGTGACAAGCCCATAGGATCAGTTGAGAGAGGGTCCTTGATGTTTGCGAATGGTTGTGACAAGCCCATAGGATCAGTTGAGAGAGGGTCCTTGATGTTTGCGAATGGTTGTGACAAGCCCATAGGATCAGTTGAGAGAGGGTCCTTGATGTTTGCGAATGGTTGTGACAAGCCGATAGGATCAGTTGAGAGAGGGTCCTTGATGTTTAAGAAATGATTCTGACATGGCTAGGATCAGTTGTGAGAGGGTCCTTGACGTTTATGAGGATCAGTAATTGTGAGAGGGTCCTTGAAGTTTATGAATGGTTGTGACATGGCTAGGATCAGTTGAGAGAGTCTCCTTGATCTTAAAGAAGTGGTTGTGATATGGCCAGGATCAGCTGTGAGAGGAGGGAGATCAATGGCAGTGATAGTGGTAGAGCACGGGCCTCAATCAGGTGGTCATTGGTTCACCTCTCAGAAGGATCACTGCTGTTTCGTCTTTGTGCCATTGAGCAAGACACTTTTACCATACATTGCTTTGTCCTTGTAATGAGACACAGAACCAAGTTCCCTTCTATATGTTGCATACATCAGGGCAAACAAGACTCCACCTACTGAGAAACACGATTAGCTTGCATTGGACGCTTCCTGGCAGACTGAGTCACAAGGCCAATAAAAACCCAACAATTGTAAACTACCTGTAGCGGCATGCAAAAAACCCACCCCGTGCCTTTGAGGAGGATACTCCCACGAGATTAACATCTCCAAGCACAGAGCAAATGCTTCAGAAATAGAAGAGTTACGAGGGGGTCCTTTATACTGTTTACGAATGGTTGTGACAAGGCAATAGGATCGGTTGTGAGGGGGTCGTTGATGTTTGCGAATGGTTGTGACAAGCCGATAGGATCAGTTGAGAGAGGGTCCTTGATGTTTGCGAATGGTTCTGACGTGGCGATCAGTTGTGAGAGGGTACTTTGATGTTTATAAATGGTTTTGACAAGGCCAGAGGATCAGTTGTGAGAGGGTCCTTGATGTTTAGGAATGGTTCCGACATGACTAGGATCAGTTGTGAGAGGGAATTTTGATGTTTATAAATGGTTTTGACAAGGCCCTTGATGTTTATGCATGGTTCTGACATGGCTAGGATCAGTTGTGAGAGGGAACTTTGATGTTTATTGTTGTGACAAGGCCAGAGGATCAGTTGAGAGAGGGCCATTGATGTTTATGAATCCATTGGATTAGTTGAGAGAGGGCCCATAATGTTTATAAATGGTTGTGAGAAGGCTTGGATCAGCTATCAAGGGAAGGTCCTTGATGTTTATGAATGGATGTGACAAGGCTATGATCAGTTGAGGGTCTCCTTGATCTCAAAGAAGTGGTTGTGGTATGGCCAGGATCAGTTGTAAAAGGAGTGAGATTAGTGACATAGTGGTTGGAGCACTGTCCACTGTGCTCATTAGCAGGAGGTTGTGGGTTGGATTCTTGAAAGGACCGCTGTTGCTTTGTCTTTGTGTCCTTGAGCAATACACTTTACCCCACATTGCTTTGTCTTTAGAATGAGACGTAAAACCGAGGTTCCTTGTATCTGGTGCATATGCCAGGGCAAGCTCAGCATTCAATGTGAGAAACATGAGTAGCTTGCAATGGACTGCTTCTTGCTTTGTATTTGCAATGTGTGGTGCAGTGTGCTGTGGTTAGGGGCCAGGAATCCTTGCCCATTGCATCAGTCTTCAGCATGCTATTTAAGCCATAGGTAGAGATAGGATTAGTGAGCACCAGACTGTTTACTCATGACATTGGATTTGCACACTGCCCCTTTATGGGCTCAATCTTCACCAATATCTCAATCATTTGGCACGGAGTCACAAGGTATCCAGTTCTTGGAGGCCTCCGCAGAAAGGTCATGAAGTGGTCGAGACATAGCCAGGATCAGTTGCGAGAGCTTCTTTGCTGTTTATAAAGTGGCTTCGACATGGCAAGGACCAGTCGAGAGGAGATCCTTGCTGTTGATCAATGTGGCTGTGGCTTAGCAAAGGCCTCTCCAGAGGCAGTCCTTGATGTTTATCAAGTGGTTACAAACTGCTCAGGATCATTGTAGGAGCAATCTTAAACTTCATCTTGGTAGCGACTTACACATCAAGAGTTTTGTGAAAATGTCTTTTCTGCGGTCATCGAAAAGCTGGAGTGCCCCCCCCCCCGAGGTTCAAAGGGTCCTTGTTACAAGACCACTTGTGGGAGCACCTTTACTGGTTGTGACATGGCAAGGCAAGTGATGGTCCTCGCTATTGATAAAGTGGTTGTGACATGCCCTTGACCTGAAATGAATTGGCCAGTGCTCCACTTGAGAATACAAATGACAGCAGACGATTAAAAACTAAGGAAAGACAAAGAGGATATAAGGAATATCTTTTTTATAAGATTTATTTACTCAAATGACTCAAACCCACATTTTTATTTTGAACTGTTCATTTTAATAGACCAATCATATCCTGATTATCAAATTATATCCAACAACTCATCAATTTTGTTTCCGGTTCCTTTTCCGGTCCTTTTTGAATTTCTTCTTTTCTATCTTCTTCACCACCGGTACCCTCTTTGATTCCTTAGCGACGAGCTTCTTGTGTTTGGCTGTGTCTTTCCTCACTCGCGATATCGCATCAGACTCTTCCGTGCCTAAAAGGAGAATGTGGAAATATCTTGCAAGCTAACCGGCGAAACTCCACAACACATTCAATTGCTTGACCAAAGGCAGACCATGAAACCTCGCTCACCTTATTTCAGTCAGAATCAAATGGTCCACGAGTTCATTTTTAATGCAGTTAGTCAAAAGACATTGTTCTCATTTACCAAAAAGATCTCAATCTTAATGAGCCATAAACTCATCCTCCTTGCGCAGGAGACGTTGTTCTGTCTCTGCCTCAATTGGCCACCATTGACTCTGAATGACAACACCATTTCATCATCACAAGCAAACCTTACATGAGTAAGTACCCTTAATCAACGAATTTTCACAGACATAAGACAGTCACACACATATCCTCGATCTCTCTAAAAGATGGCACTACATGCATAAAAAGGCTAAAATAGCTTGAAAAAGTTGCTAGTGTTTTGTTTCAAATGGCTTGTCTATGGCCTGGCTTTGCCCAAATCTATCAAAGTATTTCTGAAATGAAGTACTCACTAGGTGTATGTGGCAGTACCAGTTTCCCCGACTTGGTCGGATATTTTCCCGAGAAGCTCCGTGGAATCAACGATGCTTTTAAAACAGCATTCAGGTCGGCTCTCATCATCTTTAACTTGTCCTTGTGGTGGCGCTGGTCTTCCCTTGAACCGGTGTCCTCAAGGCTGAATGGCAGTTAAGGAACATTTCAAGTAGAACCTCTCTAAGGCACCTTCCCCATAGAGCTATACCCTATTCTATACTATACGCGAACAATAGTTTCATGGTCATGTACCCTTTGTGAAGCCATTGTTCGCGTATAGAGTAGTATACCGTATACCTCTATGGGGAAGGTGCCCAATAGGGACAATGTTGGGACTGAGAATTGCTGTCCTTTATAGAGAGGCGTCCTGATTACAGGGGTGGAAGTGAATGAAAATGTCCACGAGAATGTATGAATAGCATGACGAAATGCACTGCTCCAAGAGTCTAGCTCCCAAAAGCAGAGACAGTTTGCATGAGTAAAATATAAATTCAAACTGCAATGTACATGTAGTTGACATCATCATACAAAGTCTGGACTCTTTTCAATTGCCATGTTTCGGCTGCAATTGACATTCAAGTCAGTCAGCCTAAACATCTTTTTTAGAAGGATACAGGTCCTCGTCCAGCTCTATGTCCATCTCTTCAGCTGCCTTCTTGAACCAGTTATTTGAATGGTTTGCCTTTCTCACCCTGAAAAAATGTGTAAAGATTCCATGTATTGGGTATTTGAACAAGCACAATGTGGAATAAACGAAATATCTGTCATACTCAGACAGGACTGTTTATGCGGGCAAAGTAATGTTTGTGGTAAAAACCCAGAGAGTCAGGATGGAGAGAAAATGCATCTGGTCAAAGATGTAAAAACGCTCATCCCGCTTTGGAGGAATACTCTCTGGAGATTTAAAACCTCCAAATGCAGAGCGAACGCTGAAGATGAAGAATGTAAAGCATGTCCGTACCTGTGTTCCTCAACATCAATCTTCCTGGCCAACTCGACTCTGGCATGAATAGCTGGCAAAATCTCATCATTAATTGGAAACAGTGGAAGGTCCTCATCTACATGAAAAAGATTAGATCACATTTAGTAACAGGCAAGAGGTTAGGCCAACATTTTGCCGTTTTCAAATGAAACTTTAACTGCGTTAGTGAATGGCTATTGTTTGTATTCAAATTTTCAAATGAAACTAGATCTGTGTTGAAGAATTGCTTTCATATTGCACTTTTGACATGAGCATCGAGTTAAGAGATATACTGGGCGAAAAAGTTAAAATCTCTTGGGACTCGGCAGAAAATCAAGACCATTCATTGGCTTGGTTGCAGAGGCCATTACATGGATCAAATCTGTGAATTCCTCAATTCCTCAAGAGTATGCTTTCTAGTTCATAGACTACCAACCCCTATTCAGAGACTTGATTATTTTCCTATAGTTTTTGATGTCTTCCGGGCCTACAATCATAACACTGAGACCCTCTTTCGTCGCCCGAGCAGTACGTCCACTTCTGTGGATGTAATTCTGAAAGAGAACATCAAACACTTGCAGAAGTTCAGCTAATCATAAATGACTTTCTTGCGAACTTCAACATTTCATTTGCCAAGAGATCGATTAAATATGCAGCCAGTGCTTCAAGGCATACGAAACACCAGCCGGGCAAAACCATTGGCCAGACAGCGGAGTCCTAGAAGTGCAAGTAGTGCATTGCATTGGTACTATTGGTACAGGTGACTCCCTATTTGGCAGTACCCATTCACACGTCCCCTGGGAGTGGGAACGGAGGTTACCTGTTTAACCAACTAACTTAATCCTGATTTTTATTTACCCTGATCGGTCCTACCTTGAACCCTTACCCTCACTCACACTTAATACTGACTAGCCTCTGTTTGTAACAAAGGCCTGACATTATCCTAGTAATTTCACAAAACAGGTGCTTCTTATCCAACCATAATAAGGTCGTTTTCAATTATGGGGACACAGAAACCGAGGATCATAGGATTGACATCGGAAGGGAACTGAACCAATGACCTCTCGTTCAGTACTGGTAGTCCATTACTCTAATTACTACACCATTGCCCTCACACTCACCTCTGTTGTATATGGCACCTGGTAATGAAGAACATGCTGAACATTAGGGATGTCAAGACCCCTTGCAGCTACATCCGTGGCAAGGAGAATACCTTTTGGATTCCCTGGAACCAAGTACATCACATGTCATGAATTACAATGCTTTTGGTGCTGGCAAAGGCAATAGTGGAGAAATCATCGCAGCCATTCTCACTATGATGAGGCAATAATTGGATTTATTGGCCTTACAACTCCATCTTAGGCAAGATTAAGAGTTCATCTTGAGCTATTCTCATTTTTCAGTTGGTGGGGTCTTTTGTATGCCCTTGCATAGGCACCAGGTTCAAGCAACCTCAGTTTTACTTCCCATTTGAAGGACAGGTGTTCACTACTGCCTCAAGTAAGCTTTCCCTGTCTGCATTAGAAAGACAGTTGTGCTGGAAAAGGTCTTGGTCTTCTTGTCCTCCTTAAAACTGGTTGTGAAGGGTGGTAGGGCCATCAAGCCATCTGTCATCAAGGCAGACAGTGCCCTCAAAAATACATTGCCCTCGTCAATTGGTAAAGCAGTGAACCGGCAATTCAAAGATCTGTGGTTCAAAACTGGGTCAATGCAGCTTGATTTTTCTTTACTTATTTCATTCTCTCTGACAATAAAACCTACCAGTAAATCGATCCAAATTCTTCAGTCGCTGTCTCTGATGCATGTCGGCATGGAGAGGTAGAGGGGGACATTTCAACAAAGTCATGATCGACACAAGTCTCCTCAGGCAGTCCTTACTGTTCACAAAGATCAACGTCCTCCCGGGAAATTGTTGCAGGAAATAATAGAGATAAATGTCCTGAAAACATAACATGCAACACTTTAAAGACCGCAAAGTTCGCATAGTAGAAACTCTCTATAGGCCTAGTGTCTCGTCTTCGGCAAGAAGTAGAGTCCATCTTAAGCTACTCATTGGGTGATATGAATAAAGACTAGCAAATGCTTTTATCTAAATCTCCATGTACATTTACACTACGCCTTCCTGTACAAAACTGGAGTAAAAGCATTTGCTAGTCTTTATTCATATCACCCATGTTTCTTATTTGGTAGGACCTTTTCCCCCTGGCATTGACACAAAACATGCCAGATACAAGAAACTTCAGTTCTGTCTCATGCAAAGGACTGAAAAGTGATGCAAATATGATTGTACCGCCTCTTGTCAGAATATCAACGATCAAAGTAACACCGCCGTACCAACTTGGAACACTCCTGCTGCAGACTCTATAGCATAAGTCCCATTAAGATAATTTCATAACATAGGCCTACCTTTTCTGGATTTGTACAGTTGATTCTGGCCTCCATCAATGTATCCACTGTTCCTACTTTCCGGGTAATGTCGACCACTTTAGGCTTGTCTCTCAGACCAACCTGGGAGACCAAGGCATCTGAAACAAGACAAAGCAGGCATGAGATTTTGTCCACTGTCTATATGTACATTCCGGGTAATGTTGACCACTTTAGGCTTGTCTCTCAGACCAACCTTGGAAACCAAGCTCATACTATCAATATATACCACACATTCACACAAAAATATCAAGCATAAATCCATTCTTGTATTTCAGTCCTAGCGAGGTGTGCTGATTAGAGAGGTGAAAATAATTGAATTGACCAATTTGGGACCAAAATCAGGGTCGTCATAAGAGAGGGTCTCCGGGTAACCGAGGTGTCGGCTAAGGGACATTCTATTGTATTTTTAAGAAATCCCATCCAATACCAGGTATTTGATGTTTCCTGACCTCAGAACTAACAACCCAATTTATGCCTCTGTCTGCTGAAGAACTAATAGATCTGCTCAGATGAGTTTTATTTCCTCAACGTTTTAGGGCTCTATTTCCAAACAAGTATGGACATGCCTTGATGTATGCATTGCAATCAATACATCAAACCAAGAATTCATAAAGACTATGAATTCTTGATCAAACCTGTTAAACATGGAATTAACAGTACAGTAGAACCTCTTTTAGCGGACACCTCTCTATTTAGACACTAGTTTTGGTCCCAAATTGATTATATCCATTCAATTTGACCTCTCTAATCAGGACACCTCTCTATTAAGGACAGCACTTGTTAGTCCCGAGGGTGTCCTTAATAGAGAGGTTCTACTGTACTTTGCCCTCTGATTCAACTGACCTGACATCTACAGACTGAGTATGACACTATTAACGTAAGTGGGGAACACCCAGTTTCCTCTATTATATCAATGATAAAGGCAACCAAGGTGATATAGATAACACATGACTTTAAAGTAAATCACAAGTAAGTAGGGGAATACCCAGTATCCTTTTATATCAAACGGCCATATCAACAAAAAGGTGACTTGGTCCTTGAGACCAAAAGGTGGTGTGTGTCTTTTCTAGGCAGTAGGAGGTGGTATTAAACTGCAGCCATTGTTCTTAAGAAATGAAATGGTCCAGGGATCATGTGCTCACCTCGGGTAATGTAATGCATGTCATTTGCAGTGGATATGGGGAGAAATTGACAAATTTTTGGGGTAGAATAGAGGGTCCCTAGATATATGTCCTCACAAGTTTAGAACCTTCTAGCTCAAATAGAAACGAAATGTGCCACCACATCGGTGATTTAGTGAAATTTATCTGTGGCTTGAAAAGTACATCAAATCAAAAACCCGGGTGATATGTCATTTACCCTTATTAAATACACCCACCATAAAAATTTTGTCACTCTACTACAACCATTGGCTTCAAAAAGGCAAAAACCAATTTCCAAGATGGCCGCCTGGAGGCCAGAAAGTAGGTCATATCGCGAAAAAGAAAAATACGTCTGGACATATTGCCCAAAGCTACCATCACACCACGTTTTAGACATCAAGCCCTAGCGGTGACGAAACGTGCTCCGCTAACGGAAGACGGATGACTGACCCCACGGTGTCGTATAAGCTCCCCAGAGGTAAGCTAACCAGGAGGCTAGCTCAGGTGGTGGTACCCAACTTTCTAGGACTACAGACGCCTTTCTAGAACTGCAGCCATGTTTTTAGAGACGAGGGGATACTATGTGTCCTTTCTTAGAAAACTGCAGCCATTGTTAGGCCTATTAATAGACCCCAGGAGATGGGACCTGACTTTTCTAAATCCCTATGTCTTCATAAATGGTAAGTAATAAGTGGTCTCTACAGGGTGGCCCAGAATTATTTTCCCTTACACAATGGATACACAATAGAATTCTATCGTGCTAGGGAAAACCTTTCTGGGCCACCCTGTAGTAATGCATTGTGCACATTCAAGAATTGTAGTTCTGTGGTAGGGTTCCTGGGGATAGGAAACAAGTTGAGGTACATAGCTTAGCCGACAATCACCACCTGCGGTGATACTCTACTTTTCTAGGCCTGAAGCCATATTCAAATTATATTGATATTGATTGAGAGTCTATAGCTATTCACAGGTGCTGGGTAGGACAGATTAAGTTTCACAAAGTCACTATCATAGTGTCTCTCCCATCTGATAGTACGTGTACAACAAAACTTATCACTGACACTCTTGTACACAGAAAACATTTAATGCTGAATCAAACATGACCCAGTCCCCCAACCGTAATGTATACAGTCACTTGAAGATAACCAATTTGACCCCCTAGCTTAAAGGGCTACGCCGTTCTTATCTAATCGTGGGTCAGGAAAATAGAAATGCAGTCATACACACTGCTGTAGTGCAGTTATCATGCATGCAACTTTGCTGAAATTGGTACGTATATCGGTAGCATATGTATATCTGTCTTCACAACGGCAATGCTGAAGTATTTCTTCAGTACATATTTACGCAATAGGAAATTTTCAAATTCAATTACAAATTTCAAATTTTTACAAACAACAAATGCTTTTAAGCCGACAGCATATTCCAATTCCACTAAGGGCCTTCCATTTAGTACGTACACTGAAGGGGGGGGGGTCAAGGAATTTTGGGGAAAATGCGTACACCTGTACATTTTGTCCAAAATGTGTGTACAGGGGGGCATCTCAAAATCTTCAGTTTGATGCATACATACTTTATGGATGGCCCCCTACCCCGAGAGAACCTGGACCCACTGAAAAATATCACTCATTCAACTCCAAAAATTTTTTTTGACAGAGTCAAGCAGACAATGGCAGTACCGGCACCAACTTATGTGGACTTCATGATGCATCATCCCGTTTTTGTCACAACAATCGTTCTTATCATAGCAGCATCTCTGGTGATTTGTTGGATTTCGTACCAGGTCAGCCAACGTGACCGAGTCTCCGTAAATACCAGAACGGATCAGTACACAGGTCCTCTAGTCACATGTGGAATACGTCCACAGAAAACGGTGACAAGCACAGTCAACTCTTCGGGGAAAACCTTTAAAAGAATATTTTACGATGCATCGCAAGCTGATCGAGCCATCAAAGGAGAATGAATACCCTGCTTACGGACAAAATGATTCAAAGGTTAAAAAATGCACCCAATTCGCAATTTCAGAAAAATTATATTTTAAATGGAAAATACCATACAACTGGTATGGTGAGACTACGCATTGATCTTAAACTGAACTATTTTCGTGTACAACCGCAAGCTGATTGGTTTGATACAGGTGTGTGATCTTAAAAATGTGACGAACTGCACGGAACAAGGAACTAGGAGTGAAAATTTGATTTCTCGACCTGAACGAAACTATTGCCATGCTCGGTGTCTTACCTAATTTGTCGGTCTGTGATAATGATTTAACTTGTTTTCTCTTCTTTTTCTTCTTCTTGAGCATCAACCTCATTGGTGCTTGATGGACGTACGTCAGCGTTGCCGAGAAGATAAAATTCTGGCGTTTCCTTTTCTGATTATCGTCTCTTAAAAATTATGAAATGGAATGAAACTTATTAGCCGAAATACAATCTAGTGTACGGTAAATCAAGAAAACAAAGGTTTTAATTTGGTGTCTTTTGGGGTCAGCAAAGTTCGTGAGAACAAAACACCATTAAAAACAATATTTTATCAAAATAACTGTCATAGTGGTGTAATAAAAAAGCTGAATTAAAACTACACCAAAGGTGCAATTTCACAAAACCTCTGACTCTGACAGTCAGGAATGTTTTTTCGGCTAACAGTACCAGGCCACCAAAGATTGATAGAGCAATACAACATATCCCTCAGAAAAATAGAGCAGATGTATAAAATGTAAGTTGATATTCATTATTATTGTAAAATATGCTAAATTTCAAGGGCTTGGTGTTGACCAAATTTTGGTGTAATGACCGGTCTTGAAAAACGTCCTGATCAGGTTAAAAAACAGTTCAAAATCGTCCCACTATACTGAAAGGTTGATGTTGAACATAAATTTTTAAGGCACTTTTTTTCAATATTTTAAAGTAAATGTATTCGATATCATAATGGCATCATCAATTTTGAATAATGAATAAAATCTGCTTTTCACTGTAATTTACCTGCGCCTTTATCATTTCCGAAAAAATTGCCAGTGTGCTCATACTTACGTGTTAATCATTTCAAACAAACTGGCCAACTCCTGGAAGTGTCCCTTCTCTACCATACGATCAGCCTCATCAATCACAAGTAAGGGCAGACTAGCCACATTCAGAAGATGTGGGTTATCCTGAGAAGAAACAATTATATAATCAGTTACCTTATACTGCAAACTACCTAATTATTGCAGAGTTATACTGCAAACTACCTAATTATTGCAGAGTTATACTGCAAACTACCTAATTATTGCTGAGTTATATTATTTGTAGATGTTGCGAATGACCGCGATTTGCAAAAAATAAAAATTGTGAACAAATATTTTGTGATTGGAAAAACCAAAAGAATGTCACAATTCACCTCAATGAACTCGTGAAATCACATTTTGTTCTGATTACGTGTCTGACACTGACAACGTGGAGTCTGGTGCCGTACTGGCTAGGGTGTCCAACTCTCTATTCAAGGGTCACAGATTCGAACCCCGGTCTGGTTGCCTCTTGGTCTTTCTCAGGTCAAGCTCAATGCCGGCTGCTTCAGATGCCCTAGATTGCCTCTGTGGAGATCTAAACTAGTGACCGATGTTGTGAAGTGCCTGGGTACAGCCCTTGCCAGTGAAAAAGTACTATCTAAAAACTGCAATTATAAACCACAAGATATACCGCTAACCTCCATGAGAGAAGTAGTTCTTACCTCCTGAATAAGCTCCCACAGCCTTCCAGGTGTGGCTACGACTATCTCGGGGCATTTCTTCAGAATCCTCTCCTGTTTCTGCTGAGACATACCTCCAACAACAGTAGCAATCTGAAGAAAATAACAAACGTTTGTCATGTCAACTAAGGCCAATGAAGATCGATTTCATGGTTCTTGTCAGCAACTTTTAGTAATGATTAAGAGTTTTCCTTCTAAATCCATCGTCTGTAATACATTCATTTTTGCAAAAACGTTAGTTATGAAGTCATGAACGGCCATATGAAATTGAGCAAATTTGCTTGAATTCAGTATCCTAAAATGTTTTTCAACAATGACACAGAACACGAGAAATGCTTACCTTTATTCCGGTGTATTTAGCAACAGCTTGTAGATGATTCTTGACTTGTATGGCTAGTTCTCTTGTTGGAGTCAGTACGAGAGCAAAAAGTCTCGAGGTCAGCGGTGCTTGACGTGCCTTCGCAGTGGCCGACTCTGTTGCTTCCCAATTTACTTCATCTCTCTCAGGCTCGGATAGATTTCCATCAGAATCAACTCCTTCAGCTTCATCATCATCATCATCATCAAATACGTCTTCTTCGTTATCAACATCATCATCAGATTCAGGAACATCTGCATCTTCCTCGTCTCCAATATCTTCACCATCATTTTCATCATCGTCGCTAGCACCGCCGATGTCTTTATCATCATCATCGGCATCACTTACATCACTAATGTCCTCCTCTTCATCCTCATCAGACATATCTTCGTCTTCGCCTGCCAGCTCCGTGTCACCCACCATGTCCTTCTTGGCTTGTGCTTCCTTCAGCCTCAAGATGTGGTGAATCACCGGGATACCAAATGCTAGCGTCTTACCACTGCCCTGAAAGAAGATAAAGAGATCAGTTCTACCCGCATCAGGAATGAGACGGTGATCAAAGCAAACATGGGAAATATCCTTTGCAAAAATGTTGCCCATAGAAGTGCTGTTACTTGCCAAATTATGCTTACTTTTTGTCCGTTTTCAAAAATTCATAGTTCTGAACAGAGCTGACATTCACTGCCGACAAGTCAGCATAAGCACACGCTGGAGAAGAGGACTTACTGTTTCTGCAGCACCCACTATGTCTTTCCTGTCCCTGATGGCAGATGGAAGCGTCAATGACTGAATGGGGGTCGGACAAGTGAAGCCCTGCTCCTCAAGGGCCTTGAGCACCAGTGGGGGAACGAACAGATTCTTCCAGGGAGACATGTCTGAAGTCGGAGTGGTATGAATCATTAGAACATCTAATAGAGTATTCAATTGAAAATAAATTGAAAACTGGCAATGTACAGCACTAAATTTATCATGTTCAAAAGTGAAACTCTGATGAAACTTGGAACTTTTTCCAAATTGTATCTTTAGAATCAGCAAGTTTGAAAACAAATGTAAGTCTGTGACTACAATTCATCATTTGATCCAATCATACGTGTACTATAAAAATATATAAATATTTGGTCTAATCACTGGAATTTTTTTATCTTGGATAATTGAACAATTTACCTGCAGTTGATATTTTGCTCCCTGCTGTTTCACTGCCCTTGCTGCTGTCCTCCACAACAGCATCAGCGGACACTTTCTGTTTCTTTGGTAAACTGGCTTCCTTTTGTTTTACTGGAAGTAGAACAAAGAAAAATGATTTAAATTACTTCAAAGTTACATATATATATGTACAGCTTAAGGACTGACCAAAGGCACCACCACTTTGGCCAGAACTTGAAATTCTAAAGCAATTAGCCGGCACTCTTTCAAAACAAGAGAATGCTGATTTCAATATTCATTCTCGTGGGCTGTGAAAATGTACCAAACTATTATCTTCCTGCCCCTGCCACAATAGGCCCAGCTGAGAACTATGACAAGTGCTTACAGAAAGACATAACAAGTCATCCTTATGAATCATTGCTATGTTGCCAAAGGATCTTTACAATTCCACAACCGTGGCGTTCAATTTTATCCATATTGTCCCAAATTGGTCTTCTGAGGACAAAGTCACAACCATAATGCATGGATAAGTTCACAGCCAAAATGCAGTTTTACCTTTCTTTTTCCTCTTCCTTTTTGCCTTTCTTTTCTCAGTTACTTCTTGCGCGTCTTCCTTCTTCTTGGACTCTATCCTGCCCTCTTCAACATTTTCCATCACAGAACCTTCTTCTCCATCTGCAACACCGCCCAACACCTTCACATCTATATTCTTTACAATGAATCCAAGTTTTTGCATTTTCAATGTTCTTTTCAATTTCTTGGCCAATTTTATTTTCTCCTTTTTCATCTTTTTCACTTTACCCCCAATGATCTTTTCCATTGCCGTAGTCTGTATACCCCCTTCTTGACTTTTATTGGACTTTTTATCAGTTTCTTTTGATCGTCCATCTTCTGAGGAATCAATCTTTCGCTTCTTTTTCTTCTTGACATCTTTCTTTCCCTCGTGCTGAAACCAAGACACAATTGTGAAAATCACAATTAGCATGCATAAAATAACCAGGGGCCATGGTGGGAACACAGCAGCCCGTAATGGGAAGGACCGACTAAAACTTGAGCGCAACTGTAGTGCACGACGTGCAGATACCTTGATCGGCAGGCTGCGGGATGGCGTGCCAGTTTAGTATGTAGTTAGCATGGCAGCCTGGCCCTGGACATTGCAGACTTTGATCTGTGGAGAGGCAACACTGGACATCCAAAGCTGGACAAGAGACGTTTAGTCAAAGCCTTGCAATGACATTGACCCCTCGGGTTACTGTAGTGTAGCGGATATGACAAGCCTTGCCGCCGAAGTCGGGCCCATGCAGGGGGAAACGACGCGCTTACGGCTTATCTCTTCGTTTCGCATAAATTATGTGTTACCTACGTGCTTGGTAGTGCGTCATTGACGCGATTCACGGGATGTCAATTGTGATTTGGACTGTACATAGGCCTACTACCGTCCATGCATGCATGACTACTTGTCCACGACCGACTTTTGGCTTGTTGTAATTTACATTACAAACTTCATCAATGTAGCTACCTGTAACGTTGGTTTTATTATACCATCCACAATTTCATAATCAGTTAGTTCTTCAAATGATACCAACGAGCAAAAATTCTCATCACTGAACAAGTTCGGGTCTAATTTGACTTTTTTCCAAGCAGATTTCGTTTTCACGTGTTTCACGCCAGCCATTTTTAATCGTCTCTGTTGATAAACTACGACTGATAGACTCCAGTCTTACCGTGAACCCGGACCGCGACATGTCTTCGGCAAGCAAGCTGGCGGTCCGGATGATTGTGACTTTTTTCGCTGCGCTAGTAAAATACCAGTATGCAGAGAGAGGACCAAAGCAGTTGCTCATTCCCATTATCACGGCCTTCGAGGTTGCAAACCCTATTCCGATTATCACCCACCAATGAAAGTAGGCCTATATCCCTGGCCCTCCCGAGCAACCCATAGGTCACCCTAATCATTTTTCTTAGTGGGGGAGGGACAAAGCTAAGGGACAAGGCAAAACTACTGTGTCCGGAATGCAAGGTATTAGCGCACGTAGGCCTACCAAAGGCTATTTAAAGGGAGACCCTAGGCAAGACCCAGGTGTGCCAGAATAAGTCACTACGTATTTTTGCTCCTTACGTTCCTCTCGTGAGTGAGGCCTAGCCAAATACATGGTGTCTTTAAAGAAAGCCCGTTCCCACATTGGCCTAATTTCCATCATCATCAAAATCACGGTTAAATCGGGGCAAATCTTGATAAATCTACCCCTACGATGCAGTTTTCGTGGGGGTCAATAGGGCTCAACCGTCAATGAAAAATAAACGTAATGGTTTGTCACTGCACATCCTGAAAGATCGCTCTTGCACGCACGCTTCAAGTCCCATGCAAACACAGGTTTCCCGCCAACAGTAGAATATCTCATAATGACGTCACCTCCGACCAGACCATCTGCTGTGCAAACTCGAGCAGACGGCTCACAAGCTTCCTAGAGGATTACACATACATTGTAGAATGTAGAAGTAGACATTAAGGGGAGATTTTCTGTGCATGGACTATAAGTTGTACGATTCGAAAGGTAGGTAAAATATTTAATTTGTTTCCATGCACCCATCGATTTTGCGATGAAATAAACCACTTGATCACAGAACACTTCACAGGCCGCTGGGGCGGTGCCGCGCGTCGCCTCAAAACATGGCCGATGTCACGCGCACCGTCTGACAGCCGGTGCTGTACGTACAGTGACACAGGGCCTGCAATTCTCCCGTGAGAGCCCATTTGAGTACCCCACGAATCAAGGTCCCACGCCATTGTTCTATCAATGTTTAGGGATTCATGGCTAAAGAGACCTTTTATATACCTTAGATTACGTTCGTACATCCTTAGAGTAACCAGACTAAACCACTTCACACCGGTGGCCAACTGCCAGTCGCTACAGCCACCTCCACGCAACTAAATTTGAGCCGACTGCAGCAAATGCGGCTGAGACCACCTGTTTGCCCAACGCAGCAAAGCCGCTTCGTCAACTATGAACGACAACAAATTTTTGGTTGTGATCGAGGTCGGGAGGCTGTAAGGCGCGACGGGCAACATCAATCACAGATAAATCAATGAACCACATGCTCTGTTTGTTCGGCGAATGTCAATTCAATGAACTTCTAGATTGCTTTCTGCAGCCAAGCCTTCAGGGAGTAGACTCCTGGGGGAGTCCGTTTCGTCATCCTGCATCGTCTATTCTCGTGTTATCGTGCTCGAGGACTGCGTCAGTCTAACATTGGAAAAAAGGGCCCCAAATTAAAAGCGACGTTGTTGGAAGTATTGCCTGCCTAAATTAATCTGTCCGCGTCATCAATAAAATGCCTTAATTTGCATTTTTTCTTCTTCTCCATGTGATACCATGATCATCAATACATGTCCTATGATTGACGGCAAATCGATTAGTGGTGGATGAGGACTGGTGAGGTCATTTGAGTACAGCCTGTTGAGTCATTTCTCCGAGCATGTTGAGTCATTAGACTGTCCAATCAGTTCGCTGTACAATCTTCATCAGAAAGAAATTACTACCAACCATCTTTTCATTGGATGTGGAGGAATCTTGCAGCGATGACCAATACATTCCCGCTGAATATGCGATATATATAATGGGGTATTCGAAAAAACTAGATCACTGGACTGCTGGATTTACGGGATTGTGACTCATGGATCACCACCGCCTGGATGGATTGCCAAATTCCCAAATCCCTAACTTTTTCCACCATTTACTTCAAGTGCACACACTGGTCGCGTGGCACTGCCATCATGGATTCCTCAGCCTCACTCTTTACCAGAGAAATCACCGGAATAGGCCGCGCGTGAGCGTCGGGATGAGGAACCAATCGACATATTATACACAAGAATATCATAATATCCCATTTTCAAACGATCCCAATGCAGGCGGCGGTGATCCATGAGTCTCAATCCAGTGAAACCAGCAGTCCCGGCCAGTGATCCAACTTTTTCGAATCCCCATTGCGTGATAAGGTCAACCCTGTACCACCGGCACCGACATTTCCCGAACAGGCTTTCTCCGATTCGAGATAGAGTGTCCGTGCCCTCGAAGTCATCCAACTAACCCACAGAAAATGCTTAGATTATGCATCAAAGTCAAAGTTAGATGGCTCGACGGAAAGTACATACATTTTGTGAGCCGATAAAACAGCAGGGTATTCAAGTGCGTTGCAGATTTGAAGCAACTTTGTAAGCCCGTCAATCAGTAACAGTGAGAACATTGTGGCCTATAGTATCCATCGCTGTGATTCATTGTCAGTCTTGGATTCATTGTCAGTCTTGGATTCGTCATCAGTCAGTAATACATGTAGGGATGACATTTGCAGGAAATCCCGCGTGAACCGTGGTATGCTCTCGGCAAATGTGGTGCTGGTTGTCTAGGATGAGGTTGTTTGCCATGACAAAAGTCTCCTGCTGTGCATGTTGAGTCACCCGGCTCCGTCACCAGCCAAGTCGTACACCAGTTCACCGTTTCATTCTTTCATCCCAGCAATGCATACGCCGTCAGACCAGCTATAGATTATCATCTCGTTATGAGTCAGCGGCCAAACAGAGAAAATTGCTTGGCAACCAACTGTAAAACCGGCCAAAAGAGTCGCGACCACTTTGATACACATGTCTTATTTGTTGTCTTTTGATCCAGTGGATGGCATTCAGGCCCATTTTCTAGACGTCTAGCCCGAGGCACCACTTCATTCAAACAAATTATAAAAGTCTGAGTTTATCGGCAAGATACATATATCAACTAACCTTGAGGTTTGTACAAACATGTCTCGAGTCATTTTGAATTTTCTTCAGACTGAAACTTGAGCCGTTTTAACAAATTCAAAGTGCGCCAGACAGGGTGATGTTTCTTTCTTTACTTTTGCTTCAACTAGGCCAACCGTGATCAAAAGGACAGAGGGGTCCGTCGGGCTAATGTTATCATTCTCGAGGACAATTGACCCCTGGATATATGAGGTCTATAATCGAATCGATAATTTATTGGATTATAAGCCCCGGGGCAAGTTACCAATAAGGTACATGACACTCAGCTGGATAGATATATATCACCGACTGGGTCATCCGGTTCAAGACCGTTCAACAATGTTGTAGTTTTGAAGCAGTCAGATCAAAAGTAAAAAGTAAATGGGTTGTCCCGTTGAATAAAATGTCCCAATATTCAGCAAATTTGACTCCTTTTGATCACAATATCATATAATAGTAATGAACTGATCACATCATGTCAGTTTTGGATGAACTGCAGATGTGAAATTTATTTGGAAAGTATGAGATCATCACACAGCGGCTTATACGCTGAAGATGGCACTCTATGTACTTTCCTATAATGAAATTTATAAAAAAAAATAGTTTTATGCATGTACATTTTGGTACCGTACATCTCTCTGTTAGTCGGGTGTCTGTTTCGCTTTTCGCTTTTGTGGATTGTAATGTAACCCCAGAGGCAGGAACCGGCCACTAAAAAGCAGTCAATTTAAGAACTACCCATAGCTAGCTCATCAAGTACACTCTCGGATTAAGAAGTAAACTAATGTATGTCGACCTATATATACCTGTGGTGTGATAAGATATTGATGACAATCTCTAACATTCATTCGTGACAAACCGTGGTTAATTAATCTAGAAGAATTACACAAGCTGCCATTTTTAGAATGATTAACTTGATCGATAACATATTGCGATAGCATTTGCCTGCTTCATCTTTGTCGGCATCAAGCTGGATAAGACGTCATGGCTTTTGTCATTATCACTTCCAGTCATCTAAAAGGAACAATTAACATCAATGTGGGAAAATATTTTTCAGTTCCCCGTATTAAGGCTCTCAGTTGAGACATGTAGTAGAGCCGTGGCGTCTCGCAACTGTTACATGTACAATGCAATAGACATGACAGAACAGGTCCTTCGCTCGATATCAGCATAGTATGCATTCCAGTATAAAGTTCATGGCCCTCTATGGCCAGCTTCTAATCGCACAGTCTGTAGGAGCCAACGTCTTATAGGTATAATAGTCACGTACTGTATAGACCATCACTTATTTGCAGTATGGTATTTTGGTTTCTTATTACCGGAATCGACCAATAGCCAGCTAACTCAGATGTTTGTTTTCACTTCGGTGGCGACTTGGAGTCTGCCAATGTCCATCCACTCCAGCCACCCTCCAGATCCATTTCCCCTTCAGTATAAGAACTCTTGGTATCCCCAGCGACTAATCGGTCTAAGTTGTACACTACTTTTCCTCCCTCGGCTCGCCGTTCAACCAAATCGTTTACCCTGATATCAGCAATTGCAGGGAAATGCGTTCCCTGAGTGTATCGTTCTGTTTCTTCGAATCGATGGAGATGTAGATATGTCGTCTCCACTCTCTCTCTACTCCGCCCCCATCCACGTCCTCTCGACCGATATCGGCTACATATGCATCAGAGGTGGATATCTCATTATAGTTTTGAATGAGTTTTCCTCCAAGGTCGTTGCAACATAGCTATTATCACCATTGAAAGGCAATTAAAAATGTGAAAAGTCCGTTAGATTAAAAGGAGATGGAGGTTATGAGCTGAATATTGTGATGAAGGTTATTTATTGCCTTCACAGTAATAATGAAGCTTGTGTTTGGTCGGCGTCAGCAAAATAAAAACTGGGAACCCCAATCAACGAAAGGTCGCTAAAAAAGCTATAAATCGCCGGTTGAAGGACTGGACGGAACTATATATACATCAAGCAGGAAAAGCACCCAACTCTTAGACATAAGGATTTTGAGGTTCTGAAAATCTTTTCAGGTTCGTCAAACCATAAGAAAAATACAGGTAATGCATTCAATAGAGATTTTTCAGCAAAATAAATAAACCTTTTTTAAAACTTAAAAACATAATTTTTTTCATTTCGCTTCACAACGGGGTCGTGCGCCAAATGTGTTGGTCGAACAACTTTTAAAGGTTTTTTAAAACTTCAAAAATCTTTGTTTCTATGATATGATTGCAGATTGCAGCTTGTTATGTTACAATATAGATTGCACTGCTTCTCATCGACCCGCAAGTCGGGGAATCGCCACTAAATTATTCCATGGGTGTCAGGTTCTTTCCCGGCCGGCGCATTCAGTCAGCTCACGTCTTCTCACCCGGCCAACATCCGATGTAGAATACACGGCATCCCCTTTAGCAATGCCTTCACTCAGAACGTATCTTCGAAGTAGACTGCGGTATCTAAACATATCATGTACGCCCACATCGATGTCGAGATTTCCGTGACTACAAATGAAAGCAGTTTATGTCCCAGACCCATTACCATGAGGACTGGAGGTTATAAGAAGAAAATCAAATAACATCAAAGGCAATGATGAGCTTTAAAAGCCCTGTCAATTTGTTGCCATACTATCGTGTGGAGGCGGGTTATTGAAGATAATGGCTTTCGCTGCTCTAGAGGGTTGATTTGAACATAATAATGTACCCCTGAAATTCTTCAGTCGCAATCATTTTTGGCAGTTGGGGCTACCGGTTTGCATACGACGGGCCCGATTTTTAAAAAAGGACCTATGAATTAGAGAGTTAACATCCTAAAAGATCGTAAAAACTGACCACGAAAATCTAATATATACTGTGCTATAGAAGAAAAATGGCTCTTCCTCCGGCAAAACGACCTCCCCTCAAAATATCCTGGCTACGCTCATGCAGAAAAGTCAACCCAGTTCTACCCAAAATTAGTAAAAATGCAGATCCAGAAGTATTAAGGTAGCAGGAAGGGTTGGGCGTTTGTGGTTTCTGAGTCTGAGGGGTTGGTGTCTGTTGACTGTGCTTTAAGAGAGACTAGGCATGGCGCCAGTGTCTCTTAAAGCACAGTCAACAGGCATTTGGTCTCAGTATTTGGGTAAGTACAGAATCAAGGCAGCTCAGAGAGCAATGATTGAACGATGCTGTGGACAAGTCCAAGGATACTGCATCAGTCACGACCAAGTTCTCATCAGAAAGCGTCACCACCAGCATATTCAATGTTCAGTTCCAACATGTACCAGTCCAATGCACGCCTGTCATGGTCAGCAGTGGTCAGCTTAGCGCGATGTGGAACATTCTTTTGAAACTCAAGCGACGGAAGTCTGCTCATTAGCATATCTCGCGCACTGCTCCTTCTTGTCAAACATCGTGAAATCGTAATGGAAAACGTCTGGCTTTGCGCCAGACATTGAGACTAATAAGTGAAGAACAGGTAAAGAACTTCTACTTGCGCGAGACTGCTGTGATAAAATTATCATTGCAGCGACTCCGGTGACGTATACACATATATTTTTTACAATCAAAAATGCCCTCAAAAGACGACATGGAATGATTATTTTATTGATATTTCCTACTATATACCTTCCAATTATCACTTTATACAAATAGATCGGCGTTAGATCGCATGCTTTTCTTTCCTGGTGACACTATTAAGCAAAATAGTTGCAACCCCGTAAATGCGCTATAAGTCCAATAATAAGTGACGGTGACCCGTTATAAATGTTTCGCCAGCTTCGATTTTTTGCCGCTACGCGGCGCTTTGGGCCCTTGCGTCCAGGATTTCTTTTCTGTATGAATATTCGCCTCCGATTGCTAGTACATGGATACGTGATACACGTAGGCCTAGCTGCCTCGGGCTGTAACGATTTGTAGAAGTCGATATTTACGACTAGAGCAGGACACCTGTTTGTATTTGGATGGGGTAACCTACCGGGTAATTGCTCAGTGTAGTGTTTGTCATAGTCATGAAGGCAACAAGTGGAAAATGATTTGGCTAACCTTGCAGAATTGAAATTCCCTTGCTTTTGCTGTTTGTATAGTATGGCTCGGCGTCAAAATACACATGGTTACCTATGCAAGGTGTTAACAGAGTTGTAATGAATGCTAAACAAATGGTCGTAATCAAGTAGATTCATGACGAACTCGGTAACCCAACCACCTAACGATTTTCAACATAAGCGAGCAATCATCGCTTCTTCTTTGAGGCTTCAATCACAGAAGCTTTCGTATCTCTTCCAGCGCAAGTTCTTTCCCAACTGAACGTGCACAAACGTGTACCTTCGTGCCGTGGTTAGTAGGAATACGCAATCCGAGCTTCCTTCCTCTCCGTGTACACAATGTACAACGCATATACATGTACATGTACTTGTACAGATGTTCAGATGTTCCATTGGTCAGCTCTCTTCGCAACCGGTGTAGGCGTAGATAGTGTCTCACTGGAAATAGTGTCATGCCCTATTGTATTCTGACCATGGTATATGGTTCTCTAGAGGTCATGGTCATCAAGAATCTTTGTTCCCCGAACATTCTATCCTAGGACACTTCAAACATCTACACCAGCTTGGTTCGGAATAATGCTGTAACTCAACACTTCAGTGCAGCATTTTCGGATAGATATAAGGCATCGGTACATTGTGAGTTGTGTACTGGAATACTATACAGGGCGTGCAATAAAAATTACAGCTATAGAGGAATCTGAAATGCTGTACACCAAAATGCACACTAGCTTGCCACAGACTGATTCTTGCCTACACAAAACATTTCCTTCCAAACCAGTAATTGCATTCTGTGAAGTAGAGAGCAAATACCGTGCGCTAAATGGGCGGGCGACCTTCGTTTCAGCAATGTGTGCTGGCGAGTGCAGCTCCGATCGGAGTTATTACAACTGCGAAGTGCGAAGTGTTTATAACCATTGAGGCTTTATGTCTGCCCGTCACGTGACTTATATTTGGATAGACCTGAAGCGCCTCATCCTTGAATATCAGAGTCATTCTTATGCTCCTCCCCTCGCACACGGTCATTAGTGCCATTTTCCGTCTAAATTGGTCGTACATGTATAGGCCTATATATGCGCAAACGAGCGATTTAAATTGTTGCCAATCGGCGATTTTAATCGATGGTCTGTTTGACAAAACGATCTCTTATCTGTTGGTGAAACGGGTAATCGCTGGATTTGATATTGATCGCAGGTCGATGCGATCGCCGATTTTTATCGCAGGCACCTGCGATGACCACCGCAAGCGAGCGATTTTTGTCACATGCGATTATGATGGCAGCGAGTCGCGGCGATTTAAAATCGATCGTTTGCGGGGTGCTCTACAAACCAGGACACCCAGCAGCAATATAACAGAAACACTTCGACTGTACATTGCACGTTTCGTATGTTTTAGGATATTCCATGGATAGCAAAGAACATCAGACATGAGCCAGGCATAAAAGATATGTAGGTCAAACTATCACAACAGAAGATATAGGCCTACCGAACAGTTGCACAACACCTTGTGATTTTTTTGTGATTTATTTACCTTTGATGTACCGCAAACTTAACCCCTTCCGTCTATGAACGAGTTTCTTTGATGCAAAGATAGTCAAATCTCCGAGGCAGATCTTGCACTTGTATATAAATTGCAGCATTGCCGTTGTGTATAGACAGATTTAAAAATACTATAAATACCAAGTTTCAGCAAACTTCTTATTAAGTGCACTACGGCATTGTGCATAACTGCAATACTAGATTCCTGGACCACCAGTTATCACGATATGGTGTACCCATTTTCAGATACGCTTTTGACACTTGATTTCATCATACGGCCCTGTAGATCGCGTATCTAAATTAGGGAGTTTTCGCAAATCCCCGAAACGCCAACGTGAACGCCTATCCCATTGTTCGATCTATTGTTAACTATGTCGAACAATGGTATAGGCGTTCGCGTTGACGTATCGGGGGCTTTGCGAAAACTCCCTTCTCCTCCCGACGAACTTAAATTTCTTTCTGCATTGCTCATCACACTAATTACGTTAACTGCATTCTGCTTGGCATTGCATACATGTTCATTGTGTACATGTACATAGCGTAAAAGCATGCTTGATCTGTATTTGTTATAAATGATTATTTCTTGGTGATATTTAGAATTAGATATTCTGATTGCCTTCTTCCGATACTTTGAACGTTCTCAGCTCTTGCAGATTCTAAGGAATTTCCAATTTCAATTACAATGTGTGTTTTTTGATGGAAAATATAAACGTTGCTATTGAAGTTGAATCGTTACATTTTACTTACAAATTGCAATATGATATTGATCGAATAGTTGTCTGGATACATTTCATTGTATTCAGGCTAACAAAGCTCCTTTATGACCCCTTTGTCACACAGATAACCTTGAGAACTAAAAATTTGCCGAATATTTTTTTGATACAATTACTGTCGCGTATACTGATACTTACCGCCGGCTCAAGAGCTCCCTTCGTCCTTTGTGATCATTTGGTAAAGCCATTGCAGCTCTTTGTTGTTGAGAAATTGAGAACTGCTGATGTTATAGGCGCTGCTCTACAATACATGTAGAAGCAAAAGTTGGGAACTTGTTATCAACCCCTTCGTGGAGATTATCTCTCCCCAGTCGGTAGGCCGTAGTGGACATAAATGTCAATTTATGTTCTAGAATATAATTTGACCGATAGGAGAACAGGAATTATTTTCTAGACCGTTAATCGACTATTAATAACTGACCAGGAATAATGGTCTAGAACATACATCAACCAGTTAGAGTAGTGGAATTCTGTTCTTGACCATTAATCGACCAATCACTGGCCAGGATTAATGATCTAGAACATAAATCAGCCAATCCCAGTTCAGGAATTCTGATCTAGACCGTTAATCGACCAATCATTGATTTCGTACGTCCTTACTCCGTTAGTGGTAAAGAATGGTCAAGTGATAGACCTGATATGCTGGGAGTTAGCATTACCCGCTGACATGCTGCAGCTGCATTTTGGCTAGATTCGTAGACTTGGCGACTTCGTTCCTCCGGCAGAAACTTCAATCGTCGATTGTTTCAAATGTTTGGAAACCCATATATCTATCAATTACGCTCAGGGTTTATGAAAGAAATGTGCATGTGTTTGGATACATCAAGGATTCTGTAATCGATCCGTCCTAGGATGATATCCTTGTTGGTGTTTGTTTGAATGAGAAAGGAAATACCGCCAAAAAGAAAGGACGACAAAAAAGGACGACACTATCTACATACATGTACATGTAGGTTGTCAAAAATGTATAAGGTTCTATATTTTGTGGATGCAATTAGCCTGGGGACGATACCGGTACGTGTATTCAGTCTACGTGCATTCAACTTGATTTTGAACACCACTAGCGGGAGCGTGATGTCAGCTTTATCTTATCAACTGTCAATTATCTTGTTCTGTCATTTATTCCATGTAAGTGGTGGGGGTAAACGAGTCTTCTTTCGTAGATATATGGCTTGTCTATCCTGCCAGGGAATAGAATATTTCCTCTTGGTCTCTCGGTTGACACCCTCGCCTAGGCTCTGGTCATTACCTCACAAGCTATTCTTCTTCTTTTTCATCATCAGCTTTCGCTCAGCGGGCCCTCGGAAGAGAAACTCCTCCTCCTATAGGCGGGATAAGTTGGCCTAGTCACTAGTGACGAGTCAATCTCAAGTAAATAATTGTGTCTACTCTTGGGCGTGGTCTTTTGCTTGCCTTCGCAGAGCCATCAGGTTCAAGGGTCATCGTCTTTATGTACGTCTCATTTGAAGGATGAGGCTAATTTATAGCGAGTTGGCTTGCTGAAGGACACAACGGTGAAAGACAGCGAGAGGCAAGAATGAGGCATAAGGCGAGATTTTATGACTATAGTCCATTTTACGAAATAATGTCACTCAGATTTTTTAGGATATGACATTATACAAAAAAATGAAGCATTGGACAAAAATGTGTATTCATCTGAGACTTCAAAGACCAAATCATCGAAAAAGTACTTGTTTGTTGGAATCAAACAACTTGACATCACCTGCAATGAGCCATTAACAGTAAAAATACTGACAAATTTTCACATTCATTTTAATTTTTTTCCCCATACAATGCGATATTTTCGTGAAATAGACTATGATATATCAGTAGTTAAAGAAAGGCCACAAATGGTTTAAAAGCAGGTCTGAATAGTAGCACATCATAATATATTTACATTGTACGTTGAGAGATAAAACAAACGTTAAAGGATCGTATCTTGAAATTTCTGTTTCAATTTCTTTGAATTTTTTTCACAGGTTTATATTTTCGCTAATCCGAGTTTTTTGGCCACGAAATCCGCGAAAATAAAGCGCCCACGAAAAACTGTCAGTTAACAGTATATTTGCATGGGTGTGATAACAATGAATTTGGACCGTAGATGCTTTGTTTTTGAACACGTGATATCAAGCAAAGGTCTTCTGCAGCCAGATTTAGGCTTCGCATTAGTCGCATCAATCCTGGATTGTGCTGTACAAAATCTGAGACGAAATGGATCCACTTTCAACTATTTGCCGGATTTTGGCCGGGCGCCAATCTGCCAGTTGAGTAAAAAGAAGGGAAGGTGTATGGAAAAGGTAGAAGCATGCGATTATACTGGATCAAGGATGTTCCAGAGGAAGGTAGGTCCCTATCCGTCAATTTCGCTAATTGAAAAATCAAGTCTATGTATAAGGCTACATTTACACCTGCATCATGATTCTGCCAGGCTGTGTTGAAAGAAAATTAAATGAGATGACGGCCAGCCCGCCCAAGACCGATGAATACGATGCGGAACGGGTTACTGCTAGTTAACACACCTTTCCCCAATATGGTAGTCGCTCAAAAGCTGAAACTGAAGTACATTCCGCGGCGATGAATGCTTGAGTTAGGCGAAAATGCTTGTTCTATGTAATCTGCGACGTGATTGGTTGTTTGACTTAGGCTTACTATGGGGAGCCATTTCTGTAAAAATCTCAATTTGGCCATAGCGTGAGTTAGGCACTTTATATGTTAGTGGTGTGACTACATGTTATGGTAAAGGGCCAGGCGGCGGGTTTACTGACACAAATTAGGCTAATATTTTACTTTATCATAGAAAGGTACTAGTATCTAGGTCCTACCCAATTTTTAAGTCATGTTTCAGAGATTTAAAACAATAAAATTGTTGTAAACCCCAGACGATCACAAAATTTATTTACCTCAAAGAGTTCCTGTCACGATTCCGACAAAAGAACATCATCAGCGTGATGATTGTAATGTTATGTAACAAATACTACGGACTGTTCGGCGTCAGATGGGGATCTTGGTTGATGGTCTGATTGAGATTTACCGATACAGCACATGCTAAATGGTGATGCTTCATGTATTCATGGGATAAGAATAAAGTTGAGCCTTTGTATGGTGTCCTCGAAACTGCTCAGATTTATTAAAGGCAACGTTTTCCCGCCTTAGGTTTTTACCAGGCCATACAAAAATCCCCATTTCTGTTAGCGTATTCGCTATAGGTTTTTAATCACCGGGTATGTTATTCTACTAATACGTTGTAGGCAAACTCGATTCAATGGTACCATCACCGGTTGCACGTTTCTGTGATTCCAAAAGTCACGTTCATTAAGTATTTAAGTTGGTTTCATCCTGAACGCAATTACATTGTTATCTACTCAAGAAACCCTAGGGCAATTAAAAATTCAATGGCAGTCTATAGCCTTACCAAGAAAGATGCAAGTTTTAGGCTTAAATACCAGTGCCAAATTCCACCGCTATCAGCAAACAAGGAATCGATCGCTTGCATCTATAAGCAATTTTTGTTGTTCACGGGGTTTCACACTTCTAAAAGACTTCAAGATTTGTCATTGTTTGATTTTACTCAATGTAGATATGGCCATGTCGAAATTCCAAGGTCAGAAAGATGTTTGTTTTCCCAGTACGTCTCTCAAACCTTTGAAGTAAAAATAGCAGAAATTGTTTCATTATTGTGTTTGTATCAGCCCATTAGGGGGAGCTCCAAAACGCGGCTGTCAATCACCCATTATGAATTTAGCGTTGCCTTTGAGAATGACAGGACTAAACTAATATTGTCGAACGGGACAGAAGTCTTTTTTTATGTTCTACCTCCTCACTATGCGGTATACAATGGTATAGTATCAAATAAAGACCACTTCATACTTTTCCACATAAAACCAAATATTCGAAATATCTATCTCTTTCGCAAGACTTCAAATTATCGACTTCAAAATCGAGAAATTCGCAGCAGACCTTCAGGCATCTTAGCTCGGGGTAGGCCTACTTATATCCACAGTCTTTTTTTAAACCAAGTACTAATTTTCTATCGGCGACCTGATGAAGTCAAGTCTATAGAATTCACTTGCCTACCCAAACTACCTCTTACTGCTGGTGAACACTTAAGGGTTGTAGACGTTCAAATAGACAAAAGTAATAGCCGCTTCTTTTTAAAATCTCGTAAACATAAACTTCAACATAAATTAGACACGAAAAATATGCTATTCCGCATGGACAGGACGCCAATGAGGGAAAACATAGGTCGTATAAAGATATATGCGCTTGAGTCGGTTGATATTTTCTCAAGATGGTTTCATTGTAATGAATGAATAAACCAAGAAAAAATCACCTGTTACACATATCGTGTCGTGAGCAGGTTTCCCCTGTTTTACATCTTTCCTGCCAGTCCACCATTCGAGAGGAGAGAAACCATGAACAAATGTGTCCTTTCATGAGCTGACAACCTATCCCATCGTATACAACCACATGAAATGATTAGTCGTTTCGTTTCGTTAGCATTGTCATCCCGGATTTTCGTGAATCGGTCATTTTCGACTACTTCCGCGATCGCGATGACGCAAGAAAGTAAAATCATTGGCGGTGGTCGTCACGCAAGATGGTGATTCGTTCGCAGCATCCGAAACTGTGTACAGATAGTTTAGGAAATACTTACTCACCGGAAAATCGCCATCTTTCTCTCACTTAATTAAGTTTACGACAATCATAATCACAGCACGCTTGTCACATTCTTACAATGTACTCCCTTCCTCAGGCAGTGAAGTTGATAAATTACAAATTAAGACGAATAGTGTCTCTTCGACCGCCAGTCGTTTTGCATAAATACGATACCTGGTTTTTCCAGAGAGAATCTGGCTGCATAATTATTTCGAACCATGCTATGACACGTACGTCACCTCACGTTATACTAGTATATGAATTGGGTGCAAACTGTCGCCAAACCCACAGAACTGAGCTTTATAATGATTGGAAGAAAATGATAGGTGTTTATAAACATTATTTAATTATAGTTTGCAAGGACTCAGGTAATTATCTCTATCGACTTTATGACACACATAAAGGGATATTTTCAGGTAGAATTGTCATTCCAAAGTCAGATGCTTGTTTTAATAGTTTTGGGGCATCAATAGACCTTATGCAGGGAGTAAGCGCTACGGTGAACTGCAGGTTAACATTGAACATCATGTCGACAACGGTTTATAAATTGTCGGAAGTTATGACGAAAAGGAAGGAAGTGGAGCTTAAGTTCCATCACGGCATAAGAATTTATTATGAGATGAAGGGTCTTAAAGATTCGAAACATATCATTATGATTAATATAAAAGACGGTATCGTTACTGGGGAAAAGACGACTGTGAATGAAGCATTCCTGAAGTTCGCTCTAAGGTCTTATGGTTATCGCCCAATTGAACATTCTCTGGCAATACCGCGGACAATACGCTTAAACGGTATTGACAACATATTCTGGTTATGTAGGGAAGAAAACGTGATCTTGACAGTATTTGATTATGGTCGTTATTCAGTTGGTTGCAGATTGAAATGTGTGCCCGAGGACCCATTGGTGAGACTAAGAATGAATGAAACTTTGATTGAGGATGTGGCGGTGCATTTCCCTTTCCATGTAGGAGATGTCGCGGTTCATCGAACGGGACTAGTTTTGTGCATTATTCTAAAATCACGGAGAGGCAAAAAGATGGAAGGATATTTAGAATCAATTGAACTGTACACACCTCAACAATCGTAAAGTGATGAGATTCGTACTCTAGGAAAAAAAGAAAGAGTGAAATTCGCACTTCAAGAAGAGCCACAACTTAGTGATCGCTCTTTGAGACATCAGAAGAGCGAAACTTGGATTTAGGCGAACTTCCCCCTCAGTGACGGATTATAAAATGATAATTGCAAATGATTAACGTAAAATACTTGCAGGTGTGGTAAAATAATAAAAGCAGGACTGTAAAATATAATCGCATAATGTGAAGAATATCTACATGTACATCTACATGTAAGACATTATCAATAAGTTTCACGGTGATTTTGCTCTTTCAGAAGGGCGATCCCTTAGAACAGATCAGAGTGCATTCACTCTTTCCTTTCAAAGAGTGCAAAGGACATGTACATTTGCATTCTCTTATATCGGGTCACTCGGCAAAAACTGAAACCGAACTTTAAAGTTTTGTATCTCAGAGACTTATGCACAAAACAACCCGAAACCAGGAAGTATACTGGTACATGTAGGAAAGTATTGTCAAAGAGGTCAATGGAGGAGAGATAAGTCACAAATGGCAATTCGAGTTGAATTGGATTATTCCGAAACTGAATTAGGGAGTCACAATTGGCAAATCCGAGTTGAATTGAATAATTCCGAAACTAAATTAGGTCGAACATGCTTAATGTCGGGGGAAACTTCTCATATAAAGGGTAGATCTCAACCCTGGGTGTTCCCCATTCTTCCCCCGTCTGTTTCAGTAACCTCTTTCACAGCAATAATATCATCCAATTGTTGCAGTATCTTCTCGACGACGCTACTGGAAAGGGTCACCGCGATCAGTTGTATGACTGTTTTTAATATAGCTGCATCAATTAAAATCATGCAAGTATCAAAGGTATAGTGATAATCATGCCGACTTACTGGCAGAGAACATACACCCTGAAGTCTCCTTGAATGATGGCGATATACGCACTGGTAGCGACAGTAGATCGACATGAATAATAATTGGACCTTTTCGTCTACTTCATTGCTACAGGGTACGAAGGAACGGATGGGTGGCACTCTTGAGGCATTTCAGGTAAGGCAAAACGATTATTTCTTATAAGCAATGACAACGACTCTACTAAAGATTCGAAGAGTCCATTCAGGGATTAGACAGTGTTTTTTGAGGTGACTTTGTAATAGCTTTCATACTCGCATTTCGGCTTGGTTTCTTGAACATTCTGTTCTAGTGTGATCCAGTATTGGGAAGCTCATGTTTTTCAACCCAAGATATTTCACGCCTTTTTGTCTAGGCAACAGAATCCAGGACGAGTCAGCAAAGTCCTAATGACCAGTTTGTTTCAACGTAAGGTCATGGTCATCGTTAGTTATTGGTGATGGATGACAGTCTTAGGGCTGGTAATAGCAGGAATCTGCCAGGGCTGCTTCGTAGACGCTGGCCAGAATTATTGCAACCATGCATCACCTTGGTTACGAGACATAGAACACGGAGCAAGCCACGAATTACGACCTTACTGGTTGTGTTATCCAACTTTCGTATACAGGGTGTCCCAGTAAAACCTTTCGATTTCTGTGATATTCAACAAAGCAATAGATTAAGAATAAGTATATACATGTATAAGTATATACATTACCTTACTTAGGTCATATAGATGATTTTTTGTCCTGATGACAAATGCAACTAAAGTCAGTGCGTGAAGTCAGGTCCAGTTTTATTTTTGGAAACATGTTACCAACCAAAACCAGTCATTTCAAGATAATTCAAAGAAAACGATATGGCAATCTGGCAACAAGTTGTTTCACCCTGAAAATGGTAGCTTTCCCTGCTTTCTCCTTGTAGGACAGTGCATCTGTGTACAAGACACACAGCTCAATATTGTATGCGTACACTGTAATGTACACTTTAATGTACTCGTCACCACAGCTACCTGTGTTGACAGAACACTATCCCGAAATCCATTTGGATTGAGAGTACATGCAGTTCTCTTTCAAGGGTGCTTCAGGCGTCACTTTTTTTCTCTCGGATGGTTCCTCAGTGTCTTGGTGCATAAGGTGCAAAAGCTCAAAACGACGCTGATTGTCCGACAAGGCCAATTTATTTCTCATGTCCAGGCCATCACCTCAGTGGCCATTTCAAGTATGTGCTCGTCACTGACGGATGTTTTCGGAAGTCAGTTGTTGGTGAATTGGCGAAGAGATACTGCAATTTACTAAATATACTTTACGAAGAGCTGTGAACAAATTTAAAGGGTTTTAACATTTTCAAACAGCCTGGTGTGATACGCCACGATAAATGTACACAAAGCGAGTAATTCGCTATGTAGAAGTGTTTTCTCCTAATTTTAGGTCATGCGTTCCAACCTCGAAACCTTTGCCGTCCATTATCGATTCTTTGAAATAAGAACTATTTTGAACGGCGATGATTTTTTAGTATTGGACGTTCGCTTAGCTCAGAGTTGAAGACTCCAGAAGTACACGGCGGAAAGATCTTGGTTTCCAATCCGTCTCTATTGATGTCGCTGTTATTCCCTGGCCATATACCTTATCCACTGCAAACTCATTGGTTTGTCAGTCGTCGCTCAAAAGAAGCAACCTGACTGGCTGATATCACTATTACAGATTTCTAGGAAAATTGTTGTTGAGTTGTTTGGGCGAGGCAGTCCTGTTTACCAACCAACCTCCACAAATTTCGACGGCAGGCTTCAGCAATTTTCCGCAGCTTATTACAATGCTGAAAGTTATTTAGCATATGCATATGAAGTGCCTGCATGGGTCGAAAATGAATGTCAGGTTGGTATTTTTCATATCCGAAATGGTTATCATTAGTTTCCTCGCCATCCGACGAGACTCACATTGATCTCAAAACACAATTGCTAATGGCCTCATTATTGTGTTAGATTACTGTCATTTGCCACGGCTCCGGGGAGACATACCCCGGCATATATAACGAGATGTCCCTATGATACATGTATGCATCTGTAAACATGTACGCTGTACCATTAAAACACCCTACAGTTGAAATGGCTAGGCTGGGAACAACAATGTGATACACTATGGCATTGTGTATAACTGCATTTCTATTTTCCTGGACTACCAGTAATTACGAACGGCGTACCCCTTTAATGGCAACAAGTAATTTTATGCGTTTCATTGATAGGCGGATACCCGGCCCCGGATGCAATTCACGTAGGATTATTATCATTTGTCGCCTTGCAAGTTTCAAATATCCATCAAAACTTCATATTAGCCTGAAAAAAGTTGCTCATGGATTCTACTGGAGCAGTTATCATAATTTCTAAAGTGAAATGAATCATCGCACTGATGTTGCAAAATTTGAAAAAAAACGAAGACAGAAAAAAGATAAAATAATAGCCTCACACTTTCCAATGCGAAGTGAAAAATGGATAACTTGCCGAAACCCGGGATCGAACCAGGGACCTTTAGATCTTCAGTCTAACGCTCTCCCAACTGAGCTATTTCGGCTTACTTGACATGCAATTTGATAGAAAGTACATTGTAAACGGATAGATTGATTGAATGATTTTGATGAATGACGAGGGTTGGTGTTCTTCCATTCGGCAACCTTATAGGTATTCTTCATACAGACAGGTTTGATGGTTTGATCATGCCTCGTGTGGTCATAACTGTTCTACACGGTGGCCTGCTGCTGTCGTAGAAACCACTTGTGCCTGAGATAAAAAATATAGTTCGCTCCACATTCGTTTCGCTTGCTACAATATGTACTTCAGCTTTAATTGCCGTTATAGAAAAAGAAAAGAGGCGAAAAAACACAGGCAATAAGGCAGCGTCGGCTGCGTTGATATTATCAACAATGTCTGTTTTTCTCGCTGATAGCAAATGCTAATTCGAGAATCGACTTCTATCAGAATATTATGCCCATCGAGATCGTACTGTCTGCTGTTTTTGACAAGTTATTCTCCCGAATTGCTTAAGTAGAGCAATTTTAACCAAATAACACTCTGCCTGTCCGCAATGATGCTCGCAAACACGTGAGATAGTCTTGCAACTGACGTAAAAGATGGCTTGATATGCATCTTATGGTTCAAGTATTTAGGAAATACATTAAAGTGATGAATGATGTTAAGGCTCCTCATGGTTTCATGCAGTGTGTTGATTTGACAATGCCTGGCTGGTTAGTAGGTTTTCTCGTGCCAAGGCGTGAGGAGCTCAGTGTTTCTGGCTCGAAGACAGCATTATCTATTATGACAATTCCTTTGATTTAGTTTAAAGTATCAACTCAGTACCGAAACCAGATTGATCCGAGCTTTTATATTAACACGGTCAGTGTAGATTTGGAGCCTGGTCTGATTTGGTCTACATCGGTGGGGTGGGGTGGGGGGGGGGGACTTGGAGTATGCAGGCTGACCCCTCTGATTGGTAAGACCTGATGTCGTATCTGAAATTTAGAATATAAACATTCAGGGTAATCGTAGGCCTCTACTTCTAGGCTGTAAGTCCATTTGATCATCGATCGTGCGGAAAGCTCTTCGCGATGCCACAATGCAGTACGAATTAGGAAGGTCTGTCGTTGCACCGAGTTGATTCATTTACGTGACACTCGTAAATCATCTTTATACTTTTGGAGGAATCGGAGAAGTTTTCAAAAAATTTCGTCAGTACTTATTGTCATTCGTACATCTCTTTGTAAGGGTTAGTGCAATAACTGCCTAATGGTGTTGGCCGAGATTACACATGATCAGGGCGGATCATCAGACCGAGTACACTAACTCATCCCACATACATGACATCGAAACAATGGAAACACGTTTTTACCTTGGGGATGGCGCTAATGAATTCGCTATGCCTCTACCATGCAACCGTGACGAGACCATTATCAATTAGCGGAAGCCATAGATGATTTTTTATGTAGGTAAACATATCTAATTTATTGGGACTCTAGTGGTTGGAGTGATAAATCTGTGTATACGGTGACAGAACTAATTTCATGGGCTGGCTACTACAGCCGGAAGTGAACTGTTCTGCCAACTGTTGATTTCCTTTCTCCAGTCTCACCGGTGATGAATTCCTGACGCAGGCACCCAAATGTCACGAGATCTCGCAGGGAGGCGCGTGGTTTAACCAGGCTGGAAGACAAACGTATCTTGAAATGGCTTCTACTGAGACATATTGGGTCGATATTGGTCCTGAATGATTAATGAGACATCGTCAGCTAATCTGCTATTGGAGATTCGGCCGGACGGGCCGCCACTGAGTTCCGGAGTCCAATCGGGTCAATACGTCCTGAAACATTAGAATAATATTGGCTTTTTGTCATGGTTCCCAGTGATGTTAGTTGAGAATACTATCACACGATCAGCCCTTCTGTTCAAAATACTTCCGTTAGCGCTATTCTGTTTAAAATGTCGAACTAGATGTCTGAATTTAAAGGACTCAAGAAGGATATCATGTCATTTGATATATACTAAGTTGACCGCAGTCTAGTGTGCAATTAAGCTATGTACTAATATATAGTATCATCGGGCTGACTGGCGCTGGCATTGAGCGCTAATAAAGCGGTGGGATAGCAGTCTATGTGCATTAATTCGTAGGATTGTTAGCAGTGTCTTATGGTTAGCGCCGTCATTTAGTCTCAGACTGGTTACTGAGGGACCATTCTTGCTAGAGACCATTCGTAGTTTGACCATTCGGTAGGATTGAGAGGATACATCAACAAATTAAACGGATAGCTGGTAAATTAGGTGTTCTGAGTCGACGGGTCTGTGAGACAGTTTTAAACTTGATAAAGGAATATTTCACAAGGAGCCCCTAAGATACGGTAAGTGACTAGAAAGTAAAAAAACTAATGAACGATCTTTGTCTTGAACTTATCTTTCGCAATGCCAATGCAACGTACACGTCATGCTCTCGGGGGGGGGGGGGGGGGGCTGGGGGGGGGGGGGGGCTCAGAACACAAACATAAGAGCTACCGCAGTCCACACGCCGACATTCAGCGCGGTTAGATCGGAGAGATACCTGTACATGTGTATGATATTATCAGTTATTTGGAAGTAGAACTATTTTTCGTGTTATACAAAAGGCCGGGTCTATTTGGCAAGCGGCTCGCCGAACAGGCATCTTTTTTTGCCCTGCTTGGAGAGCCGCTTGCCAAACAGCATTAAAAATCAACTCTGTTCGGCAAGCCGGGCTTGCCAAACAGGGCAAAAATACTACCCTCTTTGGCGAGCCAGAGAGGTTACAACATGTTGGCCAATCAGAGAGCAGTGACGTCATATTCGAATTTATATGCGCATATTTAACAATGGGCGACTTCCCGCTCTCGATTCAATTTCTGCTACTAAACTCGGGTTTTGGTCAATAATCCATGAAGAAGCATGTACATGTACATGACTGTATGGATTTACAAAAAAAGTCATAAACGTGATTTAACTGATTTCTAAAGGCATTTCACTGTAACTCCAGTGTTGCTGACCGTGTTGCCACGAATGATGATGAGCTCCTGGATGGTTGAATATGCATGAGTTCGGCTCTCCATCTAGGGCAGAAAAAGGCGCTGTTTGGTAAGCCGGGCTTGCCAAATAGTCACTTCCTAAATTAGGGAGTTTTCGCAAATCCCCGAAACGCCAACGTGAACGCCTATCCCATTGTTCGATCTATTGTTAACTATGTCGAACAATGGTATAGGCGTTCGCGTTGACGTATCGGGGGCTTTGCGAAAACTCCCTTCTCCTCCCGACGAACTTAAATTTCTTTCTGCATTGCTCATCACACTAATTTAAACTGCATTCTGCTTGGCATTGCATACATGTTCATTGTGTACATGTACATAGCGTAAAAGCATGCTTGATCTGTATTTGTTATAAATGATTATTTCTTGGTGATATTTAGAATTAGATATTCTGATTGCCTTCTTCCGATACTTTGAAAGTTCTCAGCTCTTGCAGATTCTAAGGAATTTCCAATTTCAATTACAATGTGTGTTTTTTGATGGAAAATATAAACGTTGCTATTGAAGTTGAATCGTTACATCTTACTTACAAATTGCAATATGATATTGATCGAATAGTTGTCTGGATACATTTCATTGTATTCTGTCGCGTATACTGATACTTACCGCCGGCTCAAGAGCTCCCTTCGCCCTTTGTGATCATTTGGTGAAGCCATTGCAGCTCTTTGTTGTTGAGAAATTGAGAACTGCTGATGTTATAGGCGCTGCTCTACAATACATGTAGAAGCAAAAGTTGGGAACTTGTTATCAACCCCTTCGTGGAAATTATCTCTCCCCAGTCGGTAGGCCGTAGTGGACATAAATGTCAATTTATGTTCTAGAATATAATTTGACCGATAGGAGAACAGGAATTCTTTTCTAGACCGTTAATCGACTATTAATAACTGACCAGGCATAATGGTCTAGAACATACATCAACCAGTTAGAGTAGTGGAATTCTGTTCTTGACCATTAATCGACCAATCACTGGCCAGGATTAATGATCTAGAACATAAATCAGCCAATCCCAGTTCAGGAATTCTGATCTTAGACCGTTAATCGACCAATCATTGATGTCGTACGTCCTTACTCCGTTAGTGGTAAAGAATGGTCAAGTGATAGACCTGATATGCTGGGAGTTAGCATTACCCGCTGACATGCTGCAGCTGCATTTTGGCTAGATTCGTAGACTTGGCGACTTCGTTCCTCCGGCAGAAACTTCAATCGTCGATTGTTTCAAATGTTTGGAAACCCATATATCTATCAATTACGCTCAGGGTCTATGAAAGAAATGTGCATGTGTTTGGATACATCAAGGATTCTGTAATCGATCCGTCCTAGGATGATATCCTTGTTGGTGTTTGTTTGAATGAGAAAGGAAATACCGCCAAAAAGAACAGACGACAAAAAAGGACGACACAATCTACATACATGTACATGTAGGTTGTCAAAAATGTATAAGGTTCTATATTTTGTGGATGCAATTAGCCTGGGGACGATACCGGTACGTGTATTCAGTCTACGTGCATTCAACTTGATTTTGAACACCACTAGCGGGAGCGTGATGTCAGCTTTATCTTATCAACTATCAATTATCTTGTTCTGTCATTTATTCCATGTAAGTGGTGGGGGCAAACGAGTCTTCTTTCGTAGATATATGGCTTGTCTATCCTGCCAGGGAATAGAATATTTCCTCTTGGTCTCTCGGTTGACACGCTCGCCTAGGCTCTGGTCATTACCTCACAAGCTATTCTTCTTCTTTTTCATCATCAGCTTTCGCTCAGCGGGCCCTCGGAAGAGAAACTCCTCCTCCTATAGGCGGGATAAGTTGGCCTAGTCACTAGTGACGAGTCAATCTCAAGTAAATAATTGTGTCTACTCTTGGGCGTGGTCTTTTGCTTGCCTTCGCAGAGCCATCAGGTTCAAGGGTCATCGTCTTTATGTACGTCTCATTTGAAGGATGAGGCTAATTTATAGCGAGTTGGCTTGCTGAAGGACACAACGGTGAAAGACAGCGAGAGGCAAGAATGAGGCATAAGGCGAGATTTTATGACTATAGTCCATTTTACGAAATAATGTCACTCAGATTTTTTAGGATATGACATTATACAAAAAAATGAAGCATTGGACAAAAATGTGTATTCATCTGAGACTTCAAAGACCAAATCATCGAAAAAGTACTTGTTTGTTGGAATCAAACAACTTGACATCACCTGCAATGAGCCATTAACAGTAAAAATACTGACAAATTTTCACATTCATTTTAATTTTTTTCCCCATACAATGCGATATTTTCGTGAAATAGACTATGATATATCAGTAGTTAAAGAAAGGCCACAAACGGTTTAAAATCAGGTCTGAATAGTAGCACATCATAATATATTTACATTGTACGTTGAGAGATAAAACAAACGTTAAAGGATCGTATCTTGAAATTTCTGTTTCAATTTCTTTGAATTTTTTTCACAGGTTTATATTTTCGCTAATCGAGTTTTTTGGCCACGAAATCCGCGAAAATAAAACGCCCACGAAAAACTGTCAGTTAACAGTATATTTGCATGGGTGTGATAACAATGAATTTGGACCGTAGATGCTTTGTTTTTGAACACGTGATATCAAGCAAAGGTCTTCTGCAGCCAGATTTAGGCTTCGCATTAGTCGCATCAATCCTGGATTGTGCTGTACAAAATCTGAGACGAAATGGATCCACTTTCAACTATTTGCCGGATTTTGGCCGGGCGCCAATCTGCCAGTTGAGTAAAAAGAAGGGAAGGTGTATGGAAAAGGTAGAAGCATGCGATTATACTGGATCAAGGATGTTCCAGAGGAAGGTAGGTCCCTATCCGTCAATTTCGCTAATTGAAAAATCAAGTCTATGTATAAGGCTACATTTACACCTGCATCATGATTCTGCCAGGCTGTGTTGAAAGAAAATTAAATGAGATGACGGCCAGCCCGCCCAAGACCGATGAATACGATGCGGAACGGGTTACTGCTAGTCAACACACCTTTCCCCAATATGGTAGTCGCTCAAAAGCTGAAACTGAAGTACATTCCGCGGCGATGAATGCTTGAGTTAGGCGAAAATGCTTGTTCTATGTAATCTGCGACGTGATTGGTTGTTTGACTTAGGCTTACTATGGGGAGCCATTTCTGTAAAAATCTCAATTTGGCCATAGCGTGAGTTAGGCACTTTATATGTTAGTAGTGTGACTACATGTTATGGTAAAGGGCCAGGCGGCGGGTTTACTGACACAAATTAGGCTAATATTTTACTTTATCATAGAAAGGTACTAGTATCTAGGTCCTACCCAATTTTTAAGTCATGTTTCAGAGATTTAAAACAATAAAATTGTTGTAAACCCCAGACGATCACAAAATTTATTTACCTCAAAGAGTTCCTGTCACGATTCCGACAAAAGAACATCATCAGCGTGATGATTGTAATGTTATGTAACAAATACTACGGACTGTTCGGCGTCAGATGGGGATCTTGGTTGATGGTCTGATTGAGATTTACCGATACAGCACATGCTAAATGGTGATGCTTCGTGTATTCATGGGATAAGAATAAAGTTGAGCCTTTGTATGGTGTCCTCGAAACTGCTCAGATTTATTAAAGGCAACGTTTTCCCGCCTTAGGTTTTTACCAGGCCATACAAAAATCCCCATTTCTGTTAGCGTATTCGCTATAGGTTTTTAATCACCGGGTATGTTATTCTACTAATACGTTGTAGGCAAACTCGATTCAATGGTACCATCACCGGTTGCACGTTTCTGTGATTCCAAAAGTCACGTTCATTAAGTATTTAAGTTGGTTTCATCCTGAACGCAATTACATTGTTATCTACTCAAGAAACCCTAGGGCAATTAAAAATTCAATGGCAGTCTATAGCCTTACCAAGAAAGATGCAAGTTTTAGGCTTAAATACCAGTGCCAAATTCCACCGCTATCAGCAAACAAGGAATCGATCGCTTGCATCTATAAGCAATTTTTGTTGTTCACGGGGTTTCACACTTCTAAAGGACTTCAAGATTTGTCATTGTTTGATTTTACTCAATGTAGATATGGCCATGTCGAAATTCCAAGGTCAGAAAGATGTTTGTTTTCCCAGTACGTCTCTCAAACCTTTGAAGTAAAAATAGCAGAAATTGTTTCATTATTGTGTTTGTATCAGCCCATTAGGGGGAGCTCCAAAACGCGGCTGTCAATCACCCATTATGAATTTAGCGTTGCCTTTGAGAATGACAGGACTAAACTAATATTGTCGAACGGGACAGAAGTCTTTTTTTATGTTATACCTCCTCACTATGCGGTATATAATGGTATAGTATCAAATAAAGACCACTTCATACTTTTCCACATAAAACCAAATATTCGAAATATCTATCTCTTTCGCAAGACTTCAAATTATCGACTTCAAAATCGAGAAATTCGCAGCAGACCTTCAGGCATCTTAGCTCGGGGTAGGCCTACTTATATCCACAGTCTTTTTTTAAACCAAGTACTAATTTTCTATCGGCGACCTGATGACTACCCAAAGTACCTCTTACTGCTGGTGAACACTTAAGGGTTGTAGACGTTCAAATAGACAAAAGTAATAGCCGCTTCTTTTTAAAATCTCGTAAACATAAACTTCAACATAAATTAGACACGAAAAATATGCTATTCCGCATGGACAGGACGCCAATGAGGGAAAACATAGGTCGTATAAAGATATATGCGCTTGAGTCGGTTGATATTTTCTCAAGATGGTTTCATTGTAATGAATGAATAAACCAAGAAAAAATCACCTGTTACACATATCGTGTCGTGAGCAGGTTTCCCCTGTTTTACATCTTTCCTGCCAGTCCACCATTCGAGAGGAGAGAAACCATGAACAAATGTGTCCTTTCATGAGCTGACAACCTATCCCATCGTATACAACCACATGAAATGATTAGTCGTTTCGTTTCGTTAGCATTGTCATCCCGGATTTTCGTGAATCGGTCATTTTCGACTACTTCCGCGATCGCGATGACGCAAGAAAGTAAAATCATTGGCGGTGGTCGTCACGCAAGATGGTGATTCGTTCGCAGCATCCGAAACTGTGTACAGATAGTTTAGGAAATACTTACTCACCGGAAAATCGCCATCTTTCTCTCACTTAATTAAGTTTACGACAATCATAATCACAGCACGCTTGTCACATTCTTACAATGTACTCCCTTCCTCAGGCAGTGAAGTTGATAAATTACAAATTAAGACGAATAGTGTCTCTTCGACCGCCAGTCGTTTTGCATAAATACGATACCTGGTTTTTCCAGAGCGAATCTGGCTGCATAATTATTTCGAACCATGCTATGACACGTACGTCACCTCACGTTATACTAGTATATGAATTGGGTGCAAACTGTCGCCAAACCCACAGAACTGAGCTTTATAATGATTGGAAGAAAATGATAGGTGTTTATAAACATTATTTAATTATAGTTTGCAAGGACTCAGGTAATTATCTCTATCGACTTTATGACACACATAAAGGGATATTTTCAGGTAGAATTGTCATTCCAAAGTCAGATGCTTGTTTTAATAGTTTTGGGGCATCAATAGACCTTATGCAGGGAGTAAGCGCTACGGTGAACTGCAGGTTAACATTGAACACCATGTCGACAACGGTTTATAAATTGTCGGAAGTTATGACGAAAAGGAAGGAAGTGGAGCTTAAGTTCCATCACGGCATAAGAATTTATTATGAGATGAAGGGTCTTAAAGATTCGAAACATATCATTATGATTAATATAAAAGACGGTATCGTTACTGGGGAAAAGACGACTGTGAATGAAGCATTCCTGAAGTTCGCTCTAAGGTCTTATGGTTATCGCCCAATTAAACATTCTCTGGCAATACCGCGGACAATACGCTTAAACGGTATTGACAACATATTCTGGTTATGTAGGGAAGAAAACGTGATCTTGACAGTATTTGATTATGGTCGTTATTCAGTTGGTTGCAGATTGAAATGTGTGCCCGAGGACCCATTGGTGAGACTAAGAATGAATGAAACTTTGATTGAGGATGTGGCGGTGCATTTCCCTTTCCATGTAGGAGATGTCGCGGTTCATCGAACGGGACTAGTTTTGTGCATTATTCTAAAATCACGGAGAGGCAAAAAGATGGAAGGATATTTAGAATCAATTGAACTGTACACACCTCAACAATCGTAAAGTGATGAGATTCGTACTCTAGGAAAAAAAGAAAGAGTGAAATTCGCACTTCAAGAAGAGCCACAACTTAGTGATCGCTCTTTGAGACATCAGAAGAGCGAAACTTGGATTTAGGCGAACTTCCCCCTCAGTGACGGATTATAAAATGATAATTGCAAATGATTAACGTAAAATACTTGCAGGTGTGGTAAAATAATAAAAGCAGGACTGTAAAATATAATCGCATAATGTGAAGAATATCTACATGTACATCTACATGTAAGACACTATCAATAAGTTTCACGGTGATTTTGCTCTTTCAGAAGGGCGATCCCTTAGAACAGATCAGAGTGCATTCACTCTTTCCTTTCAAAGAGTGCAAAGGACATGTACATATGCATTCTCTTATATCGGGTCACTCGGCAAAAACTGAAACCGAACTTTAAAGTTTTGTATCTCAGAGACTTATGCACAAAACAACCCGAAACCAGGAAGTATACTGGTACATGTAGGAAAGTATTGTCAAAGAGGTCAATGGAGGAGAGATAAGTCACAAATGGCAATTCGAGTTGAATTGGATTATTCCGAAACTAAATTAGGGAGTCACAATTGGCAAATCCGAGTTGAATTGGATAATTCCGAAACTAAATTAGGTCGAACACGCTTAATGTCTGGGGAAACTTCTCATATAAAGGGTAGATCTCAACCCTGGGTGTTCCCCATTCTTCCCCCGTCTGTTTCAGTAACCTCTTTCACAGCAATAATATCATCCAATTGTTGCAGTATCTTCTCGACGACGCTACTGGAAAGGGTCACCGCGATCAGTTGTATGACTGTTTTTAATATAGCTGCATCAATTAAAATCATGCAAGTATCAAAGGTATAGTGATAATCATGCCGACTTACTGGCAGAGAACATACACCCTGAAGTCTCCTTGAATGATGGCGATATACGCACTGGTAGCGACAGTAGATCGACATGAATAATAATTGGACCTTTTCGTCTACTTCATTGCTACAGGGTACGAAGGAACATTCGGATGGGTGGCACTCGTGAGGCATTTCAGGTAAGGCAAAACGATTATTTCTTATAAGCAATGACAACGACTCTACTAAAGATTCGAAGAGTCCATTCAGGGATTAGACAGTGTTTTTTGAGGTGACTTTGTAATAGCTTTCATACTCGCATTTCGGCTTGGTTTCTTGAACATTCTGTTCTAGTGTGATCCAGTATTGGGAAGCTCATGTTTTTCAACCCAAGATATTTCACGCCTTTTTGTCTAGGCAACAGAATCAAGGACGAGTCAGCAAAGTCCTAATGACCAGTTTGTTTCAACGTAAGGTCATGGTCATCGTTAGTTATTGGTGATGGATGACAGTCTTAGGGCTGGTAATAGCAGGAATCTGCCAGGGCTGCTTCGTAGACGCTGGCCAGAATTATTGCAACCATGCATCACCTTGGTTACGAGACATAGAACACGGAGCAAGCCACGAATTACGACCTTACTGGTTGAGTTATCCAACTTTCGTATACAGGGTGTCCCAGTAAAACCTTTCGATTTCTGTGATATTCAACAAAGCAATAGATTAGAATAAGTATATACAGTATAAGTATATACATTACCTTACTTAGGTCATATAGATGATTTTTTATCCTGATGACAAATGCAACTAAAGTCAGTGCGTGAAGTCAGGTCCAGTTTTATTTTTGGAAACATGTTACCAACCAAAACCAGTCACTTCAAGATAATTCAAAGAAAACGATATGGCAATCTGGCAACAAGTTGTTTCACCCTGAAAATGCTAGCTTTCCCTGCTTTCTCCTTGTAGGACAGTGCATCTGTGTACAAGACACACAGCTCAATATTGTATGCGTACACTGTAATGTACACTTTAATGTACTCGTCACCACAGCTACCTGTGTTGACAGAACACTATCCCGAAATCCATTTGGATTGAGAGTACATGCAGTTCTCTTTCAAGGGTGCTTCAGGCGTCACTTTTTTTCTCTCGGATGGTTCCTCAGTGTCTTGGTGCATAAGGTGCAAAAGCTCAAAACGACGCTGATTGTCCGACAAGGCCAATTTATTTCTCATGTCCAGGCCATCACCTCAGTGGCCATTTCAAGTATGTGCTCGTCACTGACGGATGTTTTCGGAAGTCAGTTGTTGGTGAATTGGCGAAGAGATACTGCAATTTACTAAATATACTTTACGAAGAGCTGTGAACAAATTTAAAGGGTTTTAACATTTTCAAACAGCCTGGTGTGATACGCCACGATAAATGTACACAAAGCGAGTAATTCGCTATGTAGAAGTGTTTTCTCCTAATTTTAGGTCATGCGTTCCAACCTCGAAACCTTTGCCGTCCATTATCGATTCTTTGAAATAAGAACTATTTTGAACGGCGATGATTTTTTAGTATTGGACGTTCGCTTAGCTCAGAGTTGAAGACTCCAGAAGTACACGGCGGAAAGATCTTGGTTTCCAATCCGTCTCTATTGATGTCGCTGTTATTCCCTGGCCATATACCTTATCCACTGCAAACTCATTGGTTTGTCAGTCGTCGCTCAAAAGAAGCAACCTGACTGGCTGATATCACTATTACAGATTTCTAGGAAAATTGTTGTTGAGTTGTTTGGGCGAGGCAGTCCTGTTTATCAACCAACCTCCACAAATTTCGACGGCAGGCTTCAGCAATTTTCTGCAGCTTATTACAATGCTGAAAGTTATTTAGCATATGCATATGAAGTGCCTGCATGGGTCGAGAATGAATGTCAGGTTGGTATTTTTCATATCCGAAATGGTTATCATTAGTTTCCTCGCCATCCGACGAGACTCACATTGATCTCAAAACACAATTGCTAATGGCCTCATTATTGTGTTAGATTACTGTCATTTGCCACGGCTCCGGGGAGACATACCCCGGCATATATAACGAGATATCCCTATGATACATGTATGCATCTGTAAACATGTACGCTGTACCATTAAAACACCCTACAGTTGAAATGGCTAGGCTGGGAACAACAATGTGATACACTATGGCATTGTGTATAACTGCATTTCTATTTTCCTGGACTACCAGTAATTGCGTACCCCTTTAATGGCTACAAGTAATTTTATGCGTTTCATTGATAGGCGGATACCCGGCCCCGGATGCAATTCACGTAGGATTATTATCATTTGTCGCCTTGCAAGTTTCAAATATCCATCAAAACTTCATATTAGCCTGAAAAAAGTTGCTCATGGATTCTACTGGAGCAGTTATCATAATTTCTAAAGTGAAATGAATCATCGCACTGATGTTGCAAAATTTGAAAAAAAACGAAGACAGAAAAAAGATAAAATAATAGCCTCACACTTTCCAATGCGAAGTGAAAAATGGATAACTTGCCGAAACCCGGGATCGAACCAGGGACCTTTAGATCTTCAGTCTAACGCTCTCCCAACTGAGCTATTTCGGCTTACTTGACATGCAATTTGATAGAAAGTACATTGTAAACGGATAGATTGATTGAATGATTTTGATGAATGACGAGGGTTGGTGTTCTTCCATTCGGCAACCTTATAGGTCTTCTTCATACAGACAGGTTTGATGGTTTGATCATGCCTCGTGTGGTCATAACTGTTCTACACGGTGGCCTGCTGCTGTCGTAGAAACCACTTGTGCCTGAGATAAAAAATACAGTTCGCTCCACATTCGTTTCGCTTGCTACAATATGTACTTCAGCTTTAATTGCCGTTATAGAAAAAGAAAAGAGGCGAAAAAACACAGGCAATAAGGCAGCGTCGGCTGCGTTGATATTATCAACAATGTCTGTTTTTCTCGCTGATAGCAAATGCTAATTCGAGAATCGACTTCTATCAGAATATTATGCCCATCGAGATCGTACTGTCTGCTGTTTTTGACAAGTTATTCTCCCGAATTGCTTAAGTAGAGCAATTTTAACCAAATAACACTCTGCCTGTCCGCAATGATGCTCGCAAACACGTGAGATAGTCTTGCAACTGACGTAAAAGATGGCTTGATATGCATCTTATGGTTCAAGTATTTAGGAAATACATTAAAGTGATGAATGATGTTAAGGCTCCTCATGGTTTTATGCAGTGTGTTGATTTGACAATGCCTGGCTGGTTAGTAGGTTTTCTCGTGCCAAGGCGTGAGGAGCTCAGTGTTTCTGGCTCGAAGACAGCATTATCTATTATGACAATTCCTTTGATTTAGTTTAAAGTATCAACTCAGTACCGAAACCAGATTGATCCGAGCTTTTATATTAACACGGTCAGTGTAGATTTGGAGCCTGGTCTGATTTGGTCTACATCGGTGGGGTGGGGTGGGGGGGGGGGGGCTTGGAGTATGCAGGCTGACCCCTCTGATTGGTAAGACCTGATGTCGTATCTGAAATTTAGAATATAAACATTCTGGGTAATCGTAGGCCTCTACTTCTAGGCTGTATGTCCATTTGATCATCGATCGTGCGGAAAGCTCTTCGCGATGCCACAATGCAGTACGAATTAGGAAGGTCTGTCGTTGCACCGAGTTGATTCATTTACGTGACACTCGTAAATCATCTTTATACTTTTGGAGGAATCGGAGAAGTTTTCAAAAAATTTCGTCAGTACTTATTGTCATTCGTACATCTCTTTGTAAGGGTTAGTGCAATAACTGCCTAATGGTGTTGGCCGAGATTACACATGATCAGGGCGGATCATCAGACCGAGTACACTAACTTATCCCACATACATGACATCGAAACAATGGAAACACGTTTTTACCTTGGGGATGGCGCTAATGAATTCGCTATGCCTCTACCATGCAACCGTGACGAGACCATTATCAATTAGCGGAAGCCATAGATGATTTTTTATGTAGGTAAACATATCTAATTTATTGGGACTCTAGTGGTTGGAGTGATAAATCTGTGTATACGGTGACAGAACTAATTTCATGGGCTGGCTACTACAGCCGGAAGTGAACTGTTCTGCCAACTGTTGATTTCCTTTCTCCAGTCTCACCGGTGATGAATTCCTGACGCAGGCACCCAAATGTCACGAGATCTCGCAGGGAGGCGCGTGGTTTAACCAGGCTGGAAGACAAACGTATCTTGAAATGGCTTCTACTGAGACATATTTGGTCGATATTGGTCCTGAATGATTAATGAGACATCGTCAGCTAATCTGCTATTGGAGATTCGGCCGGACGGGCCGCCACTGAGTTCCGGAGTCCAATCGGGTCAATACGTCCTGAAACATTAGAATAATATTGGCTTTTTGTCATGGTTCCCAGTGATGTTAGTTGAGAATACTATCACACGATCAGCCCTTCTGTTCAAAATACTTCCGTTAGCGCTATTCTGTTTAAAATGTCGAACTAGATGTCTGAATTTAAAGGACTCAAGAAGGATATAATGTCATTTGATATATACTAAGTTGACCGCAGTCTAGTGTGCAATTAAGCTATTTACTAATATATAGTATCATCGGGCTGACTGGCGCTGGCATTGAGCGCTAATAAAGCGGTGGGATAGCAGTCTATGTTCATTAATTCGTAGGATTGTTAGCAGTGTCTTATGGTTAGCGCCGTCATTTAGTCTCAGACTGGTTACTGAGGGACCATTCTTGCTAGAGAACATTCGTAGTTTGACCATTCGGTAGGATTGAGAGGATACATCAACAAATTAAACGGATAGCTGGTAAATTAGGTGTTCTGAGTCGACGGGTCTGTGAGACAGTTTTAAACTTGATAAAGGAATATTTCACAAGGAGCCCCTAAGATACGGTAAGTGACTAGAAAGTAAAAAAACTAATGAACGATCTTTGTCTTGAACTTATCTTTCGCAATGCCAATGCAACGTACACGTCATGCTCTCGGGGGGGGGGGGGCTGGGGAGGGCGGGGCGCAGAACACAAACATAAGAGCTACCGCAGTCCACACGCCGACATTCAGCGCGGTTAGATCGGAGAGATACCTGTACATGTGTATGATATTATCAGTTATTTGGAAGTAAAACTATTTTTCGTGTTATACAAAAGGCCGGGTCTATTTGGCAAGCGGCTCGCCGAACAGGCATCTTTTTTTGCCCTGCTTGGAGAGCCGCTTGCCAAACAGCATTAAAAATCAACTCTGTTCGGCAAGCCGGGCTTGCCAAACAGGGCAAAAATACTACCCTCTTTGGCGAGCCAGAGAGGTTACAACAAGCCGGGCTTGCCAAATAGTCACTTCCTAAATTAGGGAGTTTTCGCAAATCCCCGAAACGCCAACGTGAACGCCTATCCCATTGTTCGATCTATTGTTAACTATGTCGAACAATGGTATAGGCGTTCGCGTTGACGTATCGGGGGCTTTGCGAAAACTCCCTTCTCCTCCCGACGAACTTAAATTTCTTTCTGCATTGCTCATCACACTAATTTAAACTGCATTCTGCTTGGCATTGCATACATGTTCATTGTGTACATGTACATAGCGTAAAAGCATGCTTGATCTGTATTTGTTATAAATGATTATTTCTTGGTGATATTTAGAATTAGATATCCTGATTGCCTTCTTCCGATACTTTGAAAGTTCTCAGCTCTTGCAGATTCTAAGGAATTTCCAATTTCAATTATAATGTGTGTTTTTTGATGGAAAATATAAACGTTGCTATTGAAGTTGAATCGTTACATCTTACTTACAAATTGCAATATGATATTGATCGAATAGTTGTCTGGATACATTTCATTGTATTCTGTCGCGTATACTGATACTTACCGCCGGCTCAAGAGCTCCCTTCGCCCTTTGTGATCATTTGGTGAAGCCATTGCAGCTCTTTGTTGTTGAGAAATTGAGAACTGCTGATGTTTTGGCGCTGCTCTACAATACATGTAGAAGCAAAAGTTGGGAACTTGTTATCAACCCCTTCGTGGAGATTATCTCTCCCCAGTCGGTAGGCCGTAGTGGACATAAATGTCAATTTATGTTCTAGAATATAATTTGACCGATAGGAGAACAGGAATTCTTTTCTAGACCGTTAATCGACTATTAATAACTGACCAGGCATAATGGTCTAGAACATACATCAACCAGTTAGAGTAGTGGAATTCTGTTCTTGACCATTAATCGACCAATCACTGGCCAGGATTAATGATCTAGAACATAAATCAGCCAATCCCAGTTCAGGAATTCTGATCTTAGACCGTTAATCGACCAATCATTGATGTCGTACGTCCTTACTCCGTTAGTGGTAAAGAATGGTCAAGTGATAGACCTGATATGCTGGGAGTTAGCATTACCCGCTGACATGCTGCAGCTGCATTTTGGCTAGATTCGTAGACTTGGCGACTTCGTTCCTCCGGCAGAAACTTCAATCGTCGATTGTTTCAAATGTTTGGAAACCCATATATCTATCAATTACGCTCAGGGTCTATGAAAGAAATGTGCATGTGTTTGGATACATCAAGGATTCTGTAATCGATCCGTCCTAGGATGATATCCTTGTTGGTGTTTGTTTGAATGAGAAAGGAAATACCGCCAAAAATAACAGACGACAAAAAAGGACGACACAATCTACATACATGTACATGTAGGTTGTCAAAAATGTATAAGGTTCTATATTTTGTGGATGCAATTAGCCTGGGGACGATACCGGTACGTGTATTCAGTCTACGTGCATTCAACTTGATTTTGAACACCACTAGCGGGAGCGTGATGTCAGCTTTATCTTATCAACTGTCAATTATCTTGTTCTGTCATTTATTCCATGTAAGTGGTGGGGGCAAACGAGTCTTCTTTCGTAGATATATGGCTTGTCTCTCCTGCAAGGGAATAGAATATTTCCTCTTGGTCTCTCGGTTGACACCCTCGCCTAGGCTCTGGTCATTACCTCACAAGCTATTCTTCTTCTTTTTCATCATCAGCTTTCGCTCAGCGGGCCCTCGGAAGAGAAACTCCTCCTCCTATAGGCGGGATAAGTTGGCCTAGTCACTAGTGACGAGTCAATCTCAAGTAAATAATTGTGTCTACTCTTGGGCGTGGTCTTTTGCTTGCCTTCGCAGAGCCATCAGGTTCAAGGGTCATCGTCTTTATGTACGTGTCATTTGAAGGATGAGGCTAATTTATAGCGAGTTGGCTTGCTGAAGGACACAACGGTGAAAGACAGCGAGAGGCAAGAATGAGGCATAAGGCGAGATTTTATGACTATAGTCCATTTTACGAAATAATGTCACTCAGATTTTTTAGGATATGACATTATACAAAAAAATGAAGCATTGGACAAAAATGTGTATTCATCTGAGACTTCAAAGACCAAATCATCGAAAAAGTACTTGTTTGTTGGAATCAAACAACTTGACATCACCTGCAATGAGCCATTAACAGTAAAAATACTGACAAATTTTCACATTCATTTTAATTTTTTTCCCCATACAATGCGATATTTTCGTGAAATAGACTATGATATATCAGTAGTTAAAGAAAGGCCACAAATGGTTTAAAAGCAGGTCTGAATAGTAGCACATCATAATATATTTACATTGTACGTTGAGAGATAAAACAAACGTTAAAGGATCGTATCTTGAAATTTCTGTTTCAATTTCTTTGAATTTTTTTCACAGGTTTATATTTTCGCTAATCGAGTTTTTTGGCCACGAAATCCGCGAAAATAAAACGCCCACGAAAAACTGTCAGTTAACAGTATATTTGCATGGGTGTGATAACAATGAATTTGGACCGTAGATGCTTTGTTTTTGAACACGTAATATCAAGCAAAGGTCTTCTGCAGCCAGATTTAGGCTTCGCATTAGTCGCATCAATCCTGGATTGTGCTGTACAAAATCTGAGACGAAATGGATCCACTTTCAACTATTTGCCGGATTTTGGCCGGGCGCCAATCTGCCAGTTGAGTAAAAAGAAGGGAAGGTGTATGGAAAAGGTAGAAGCATGCGATTATACTGGATCAAGGATGTTCCAGAGGAAGGTAGGTCCCTATCCGTCAATTTCGCTAATTGAAAAATCAAGTCTATGTATAAGGCTACATTTACACCTGCATCATGATTCTGCCAGGCTGTGTTGAAAGAAAATTAAATGAGATGACGGCCAGCCCGCCCAAGACCGATGAATACGATGCGGAACGGGTTACTGCTAGTTAACACACCTTTCCCCAATATGGTAGTCGCTCAAAAGCTGAAACTGAAGTACATTCCGCGGCGATGAATGCTTGAGTTAGGCGAAAATGCTTGTTCTATGTAATCTGCGACGTGATTGGTTGTTTGACTTAGGCTTACTATGGGGAGCCATTTCTGTAAAAATCTCAATTTGGCCATAGCGTGAGTTAGGCACTTTATATGTTAGTAGTGTGACTACATGTTATGGTAAAGGGCCAGGCGGCGGGTTTACTGACACAAATTAGGCTAATATTTTACTTTATCATAGAAAGGTACTAGTATCTAGGTCCTACCCAATTTTTAAGTCATGTTTCAGAGATTTAAAACAATAAAATTGTTGTAAACCCCAGACGATCACAAAATTTATTTACCTCAAAGAGTTCCTGTCACGATTCCGACAAAAGAACATCATCAGCGTGATGATTGTAATGTTATGTAACAAATACTACGGACTGTTCGGCGTCAGATGGGGATCTTGGTTGATGGTCTGATTGAGATTTACCGATACAGCACATGCTAAATGGTGATGCTTCATGTATTCATGGGATAAGAATAAAGTTGAGCCTTTGTATGGTGTCCTCGAAACTGCTCAGATTTATTAAAGGCAACGTTTTCCCGCCTTAGGTTTTTACCAGGCCATACAAAAATCCCCATTTCTGTTAGCGTATTCGCTATAGGTTTTTAATCACCGGGTATGTTATTCTACTAATACGTTGTAGGCAAACTCGATTCAATGGTACCATCACCGGTTGCACGTTTCTGTGATTCCAAAAGTCACGTTCATTAAGTATTTAAGTTGGTTTCATCCTGAACGCAATTACATTGTTATCTACTCAAGAAACCCTAGGGCAATTAAAAATTCAATGGCAGTCTATAGCCTTACCAAGAAAGATGCAAGTTTTAGGCTTAAATACCAGTGCCAAATTCCACCGCTATCAGCAAACAAGGAATCGATCGCTTGCATCTATAAGCAATTTTTGTTGTTCACGGGGTTTCACACTTCTAAAAGACTTCAAGATTTGTCATTGTTTGATTTTACTCAATGTAGATATGGCCATGTCGAAATTCCAAGGTCAGAAAGATGTTTGTTTTCCCAGTACGTCTCTCAAACCTTTGAAGTAAAAATAGCAGAAATTGTTTCATTATTGTGTTTGTATCAGCCCATTAGGGGGAGCTCCAAAACGCGGCTGTCAATCACCCATTATGAATTTAGCGTTGCCTTTGAGAATGACAGGACTAAACTAATATTGTCGAACGGGACAGAAGTCTTTTTTTATGTTCTACCTCCTCACTATGCGGTATACAATGGTATAGTATCAAATAAAGACCACTTCATACTTTTCCACATAAAACCAAATATTCGAAATATCTATCTCTTTCGCAAGACTTCAAATTATCGACTTCAAAATCAAGAAATTCGCAGCAGACCTTCAGGCATCTTAGCTCGGGGTAGGCCTACTTATATCCACAGTCTTTTTTTAAACCAAGTACTAATTTTCTATCGGCGACCTGATGAAGTCAAGTCTATAGAATTCACTTGCCTACCCAAACTACCTCTTACTGCTGGTGAACACTTAAGGGTTGTAGACGTTCAAATAGACAAAAGTAATAGCCGCTTCTTTTTAAAATCTCGTAAACATAAACTTCAACATAAATTAGACACGAAAAATATGCTATTCCGCATGGACAGGACGCCAATGAGGGAAAACATAGGTCGTATAAAGATATATGCGCTTGAGTCGGTTGATATTTTCTCAAGATGGTTTCATTGTAATGAATGAATAAACCAAGAAAAAATCACCTGTTACACATATCGTGTCGTGAGCAGGTTTCCCCTGTTTTACATCTTTCCTGCCAGTCCACCATTCGAGAGGAGAGAAACCATGAACAAATGTGTCCTTTCATGAGCTGACAACCTATCCCATCGTATACAACCACATGAAATGATTAGTCGTTTCGTTTCGTTAGCATTGTCATCCCGGATTTTCGTGAATCGGTCATTTTCGACTACTTCCGCGATCGCGATGACGCAAGAAAGTAAAATCATTGGCGGTGGTCGTCACGCAAGATGGTGATTCGTTCGCAGCATCCGAAACTGTGTACAGATAGTTTAGGAAATACTTACTCACCGGAAAATCGCCATCTTTCTCTCACTTAATTAAGTTTACGACAATCATAATCACAGCACGCTTGTCACATTCTTACAATGTACTCCCTTCCTCAGGCAGTGAAGTTGATAAATTACAAATTAAGACGAATAGTGTCTCTTCGACCGCCAGTCGTTTTGCATAAATACGATACCTGGTTTTTCCAGAGAGAATCTGGCTGCATAATTATTTCGAACCATGCTATGACACGTACGTCACCTCACGTTATACTAGTATATGAATTGGGTGCAAACTGTCGCCAAACCCACAGAACTGAGCTTTATAATGATTGGAAGAAAATGATAGGTGTTTATAAACATTATTTAATTATAGTTTGCAAGGACTCAGGTAATTATCTCTATCGACTTTATGACACACATAAAGGGATATTTTCAGGTAGAATTGTCATTCCAAAGTCAGATGCTTGTTTTAATAGTTTTGGGGCATCAATAGACCTTATGCAGGGAGTAAGCGCTACGGTGAACTGCAGGTTAACATTGAACATCATGTCGACAACGGTTTATAAATTGTCGGAAGTTATGACGAAAAGGAAGGAAGTGGAGCTTAAGTTCCATCACGGCATAAGAATTTATTATCAGATGAAGGGTCTTAAAGATTCGAAACATATCATTATGATTAATATAAAAGACGGTATCGTTACTGGGGAAAAGACGACTGTGAATGAAGCATTCCTGAAGTTCGCTCTAAGGTCTTATGGTTATCGCCCAATTGAACATTCTCTGGCAATACCGCGGACAATACGCTTAAACGGTATTGACAACATATTCTGGTTATGTAGGGAAGAAAACGTGATCTTGACAGTATTTGATTATGGTCGTTATTCAGTTGGTTGCAGATTGAAATGTGTGCCCGAGGACCCATTGGTGAGACTAAGAATGAATGAAACTTTGATTGAGGATGTGGCGGTGCATTTCCCTTTCCATGTAGGAGATGTCGCGGTTCATCGAACGGGACTAGTTTTGTGCATTATTCTAAAATCACGGAGAGGCAAAAAGATGGAAGGATATTTAGAATCAATTGAACTGTACACACCTCAACAATCGTAAAGTGATGAGATTCCTACCCTAGGAAAAAAAGAAAGAGTGAAATTCGCACTTCAAGAAGAGCCACAACTTAGTGATCGCTCTTTGAGACATCAGAAGAGCGAAACTTGGATTTAGGCGAACTTCCCCCTCAGTGACGGATTATAAAATGATAATTGCAAATGATTAACGTAAAATACTTGCAGGTGTGGTAAAATAATAAAAGCAGGACTGTAAAATATAATCGCATAATGTGAAGAATATCTACATGTACATCTACATATAAGACATTATCAATAAGTTTCACGGTGATTTTGCTCTTTCAGAAGGGCGATCCCTTAGACCAGATCAGTGTGCATTCACTCTTTCCTTTCAAAGAGTGCAAAGGACATGTACATTTGCATTCTCTTATATCGGGTCACTCGGCAAAAACTGAAACCGAACTTTAAAGTTTTGTATCTCAGAGACTTATGCACAAAACAACCCGAAACCAGGAAGTATACTGGTACATGTAGGAAAGTATTGTCAAAGAGGTCAATGGAGGAGAGATAAGTCACAAATGGCAATTCGAGTTGAATTGGATTATTCCGAAACTGAATTAGGGAGTCACAATTGGCAAATCCGAGTTGAATTGAATAATTCCGAAACTAAATTAGGTCGAACATGCTTAATGTCGGGGGAAACTTCTCATATATAGGGTAGATCTCAACCCTGGGTGTTCCCCATTCTTCCCCCGTCTGTTTCAGTAACCTCTTTCACAGCAATAATATCATCCAATTGTTGCAGTATCTTCTCGACGACGCTACTGGAAAGGGTCACCGCGATCAGTTGTATGACTGTTTTTAATATAGCTGCATCAATTAAAATCATGCAAGTATCAAAGGTATAGTGATAATCATGCCGACTTACTGGCAGAGAACATACACCCTGAAGTCTCCTTAAATGATGGCGATATACGCACTGGTAGCGACAGTAGATCGACATGAATAATAATTGGACCTTTTCGTCTACTTCATTGCTACAGGGTACGAAGGAACATTCGGATGGGTGGCACTCGTGAGGCATTTCAGGTAAGGCAAAACGATTATTTCTTATAAGCAATGACAACGACTCTACTAAAGATTCGAAGAGTCCATTCAGGGATTAGACAGTGTTTTTTGAGGTGACTTTGTAATAGCTTTCATACTCGCATTTCGGCTTGGTTTCTTGAACATTCTGTTCTAGTGTGATCCAGTATTGGGAAGCTCATGTTTTTCAACCCAAGATATTTCACGCCTTTTTGTCTAGGCAACAGAATCCAGGACGAGTCAGCAAAGTCCTAATGACCAGTTTGTTTCAACGTAAGGTCATGGTCATCGTTAGTTATTGGTGATGGATGACAGTCTTAGGGCTGGTAATAGCAGGAATCTGCCAGGGCTGCTTCGTAGACGCTGGCCAGAATTATTGCAACCATGCATCACCTTGGTTACGAGACATAGAACACGGAGCAAGCCACGAATTACGACCTTACTGGTTGAGTTATCCAACTTTCGTATACAGGGTGTCCCAGTAAAACCTTTCGATTTCTGTGATATTCAACAAAGCAATAGATTAGAATAAGTATATGTAAGTATATACATTACCTTACTTAGGTCATATAGATGATTTTTTATCCCGATGACAAATGCAACTAAAGTCAGTGCGTGAAGTCAGGTCCAGTTTTATTTTTGGAAACATGTTACCAACCAAAACCAGTCACTTCAAGATAATTCAAAGAAAACGATATGGCAATCTGGCAACAAGTTGTTTCACCCTGAAAATGCTAGCTTTCCCTGCTTTCTCCTTGTAGGACAGTGCATCTGTGTACAAGACACACAGCTCAATATTGTATGCGTACACTGTAATGTACACTTTAATGTACTCGTCACCACAGCTACCTGTGTTGACAGAACACTATCCCGAAATCCATTTGGATTGAGAGTACATGCAGTTCTCTTTCAAGGGTGCTTCAGGCGTCACTTTTTTTCTCTCGGATGGTTCCTCAGTGTCTTGGTGCATAAGGTGCAAAAGCTCAAAACGACGCTGATTGTCCGACAAGGCCAATTTATTTCTCATGTCCAGGCCATCACCTCAGTGGTCATTTCAAGTATGTGCTCGTCACTGACGGATGTTTTCGGAAGTCAGTTGTTGGTGAATTGGCGAAGAGATACTGCAATTTACTAAATATACTTTACGAAGAGCTGTGAACAAATTTAAAGGGTTTTAACATTTTCAAACAGCCTGGTGTGATACGCCACGATAAATGTACACAAAGCGAGTAATTCGCTATGTAGAAGTGTTTTCTCCTAATTTTAGGTCATGCGTTCCAACCTCGAAACCTTTGCCGTCCATTATCGATTCTTTGAAATAAGAACTATTTTGAACGGCGATGATTTTTTAGTATTGGACTTTCGCTTAGCTCAGAGTTGAAGA